>NC_088406.1:69677923-69947388 GCF_034236695.1 Oncorhynchus nerka | reverse complement strand
GCTAAACTACAGCATCATGTAATATAATCTAGGCTAAACTATAGCATAATGCAAGATTGATTTTGCAGTTAGTCAAGTAACAGATTGTTTTGGAAATCTCAATGACAAGACATTCAATGACATTCAATCTAACATTTACTGGTGTTAGTCACACACACACACACACACACACACACACACACACACAGAGACACCCATCCCTCTTACCAGATTTACATCAATGGTCTTCTCCCAGTCCTTCTCATTGTTGATGCCAGCATTGTTGACAACAATGTCCAATCTTCCAAACCGGTCGACTATACTTTGAAAAGCATCTGCAATATGAAAGAAGAGTCCAACACTTAGGTTGATTAACTATAGATGAAGAAGAAGAACACTACCAGTCCATACGAGATGGACATTTGTCAAGAACATTGCATCTTTGTTTATTTACATCTAAACTGTCATTTCGATTCTATATCAAAGAAGAACATCTAGTTCTTAGGTTGATTATACAGGCTATAATTACTACAAGAACACTGCTTCTTTGTCTATCTAAGTAAACAAGTACATTCAAACAATTATCTAAGCCACAAAAACTGCAGTATAACAGGTATTCACCAGCACCTGCCTTCAGCTGAAAACATTCCGCAAGAAAACCTTCAATTAAAACAATTATATTATAATAATAATCACCTTAACCAAGGTAGGAGCAACAAGTCAAGTACGTTGCTTTACTTTAACAACAAATGTCTAACAAATGTCCAGTCTTACAAGACTAAACGGACTGTGTCGACGTTTACGTTTCAGTCGTGCATTGACAGTGTTCAGTGTTGGTTGAATGGACTCTTATATATAAAGCACAGATATTTAGGTAAGGCTACATCCAAGAACGTTCCAATGTCTTTTGCCTCGGGCGTTTTGGAAATCATTTCAAAAGTAACTAATTCATTTCCACACAATGAAAGTCTGTTTCAGGGGTGAATGATGTGTTAAAATAGGTAGGCCTAAGGCCTAAAGGTGATCAAAAATGAGAATATTCAGAATTCTAAACCACCGCGCAGCATGAAATAAAATAGACTATTATGCATTTAGCCAAAAAGCTAAAGTTAGACTAGGCATATAGCTATGCTTTAAAAAAAAAGTAGGTTAGGCTAATAACCTATAATAACCTCTAAACTATACTTTTAAAAAGTAGGTTAGGCTAATAACCTATAACAGTTAATAACCTCTAAAGAAAACATAGCAGTACCATAGTAAAGTTGCAATTACCTTTGCCTAGTCAGACTGTTACCATGGTTACCCCATGGACAGTATATTCTTTACAAGCCAGAATGTTGAATAAAATTATATGTACATTTACTTTACCGGTTGTCCATACTGTTGGTCCTTTTTACCGTAAGGCAGTGGCGATAAAATGTCCATAGAATGTATAATCAAACCAACTTTTCAAACCGCTGGTAGTGGGTTCAGATGTTGATCACCTGAAAGCTGCTCACTCGATGTAAATACATGCAAGCGATGTATGCATACTTTCCGAACTCGTACACGTGTTTATATTGTTTCGTGCATGTGCCAGGTGATAGAAAGCAGTACCAGCGCTTAGAGCTTGTGAGAGGAAATATTCCAAACAAATGAATTGCATTCATCTCAGACTATGAACCAGAAGTATCATATTATTGTCAGGCAACCATTACCTTTAAGTTTCAATCTGTCCGTCACGTCACACTGAATGAAAATGCAGTTCCCATCTCCAAACTCTCCATTTAAAATATTCTTGCATTCCTCTCCGACACTTTGATTCAAGTCAACAAGTGCAACCTGCGGGTATAAAATCAGAACATCTACAAAACTATGTACAAATATTTCAAGCGGGTTCCTGTGCAACACAGTTGGTTTTGGCTCCATACAACCACGATAGATTGGTACAAGCGCCGCGCGTAAAATGCGTAAAGTAACCAAAACCACCGTCCATTTACGGGCGACATTAGGCTAATAACTTTATATATAAACACCAACCTTTGCTTCATTCTTCAGAAGGCTTTCTGCGACGGCTCTACCGATACCTTGCGCACCGCCCGTAACGAGAGCCACTTTACCTCGCAGAGTCATCTTTTACGCTTCATATGGCTGCGACACCGCGCGCTGCTTTATGTAGGCTCCTATATCATCTGGTATATTAGTTGTCAGAAAAGGGGCGTGTGGTGTATGTAGCGCTAAATAAACACACGGCGGATAATTACGCCGTCTCGTCTTTCACCTTTTTCATATTCCAAACCGACCTCCTAATGAGATAGGCCTACAGTAGAAGCTCACTGCTGGCATCATAGAATGACATATGGCCCAATTTAATATCATCTCTGTGACTAGCAACAAACAGCATGAGGGAATATCTGCTGCTATGCTCTTTTTTTAATTTCTTTTTTAAAATTTTTTTTTATTATTATTTTTTTTTATTAACAACAAATCAATACATAAAGCACATGAGGGAACACAAGCATACATAGATTACAAACAATGGACAATCGAGCTAGGGGGTACAATTTCACATTACAATTACACAAGGACCTTAAGGGACATGCATATACTTACAATTCTAACAGCTTTTTTGTTAGTAGAGCATTTAACCGTCTTAAAATACAGTTCAATTTCTTTTTGTAGGATACGAAAATGTGGTTTTCTGTTTGTAAATTTACATTTGTGTATATGAAATTTGGCCAAAAGAATAATGAAATTAATTACATAAAAATGATTCCGCTTATTTCTATTGTATGTAAAGAATCCAAACAGTACATCTCTCCACAATAGTGTAAAATCTTCATAAATGTGTTCAATTATAAACCTACTGATGTCTTGCCACAGTTTTCTTACATGCATACAATGCCAAAAAAGATGCACAACTGTTTCTGGGTGGTCATTACAAAAGGAGCAATTTGAGTTGATGTTTTCCTTAAACTTCTTCATATAGTGGTTGGCAGGATAGTATTTATGAATAATTTTAAAGGAAACTTCCTTAATTTTGTTAACAAGTAGGTATGTTTGTGGCAACATCCAAACTTTTTTCCAACAGATATTATCAATAAATCCATTCCAGTAAGGCATGACATAAGGTATAGATACAACATCCTGCTGAAACAAGGATCGTATCGCTCTGTTGTTGAATGGACCAAAAGAGAAACAAATCTTTCCTACTGATGAGTCAACAGGGTCAATAGAAGGTAGGCATCTGCTGCTATGCTCTTCATATTGGGCAACAATGCAGTGACGTCATAAAGCTCGCTATTGGTAGGCCTACAGTCTGTTTTGAAAGGCAATAGCTTAACGTTAGATTGGGAATGCATTTTATGACGTTGAGATATAGACCTGCAGTATATGATATCCCTTTATGTGACCATTTGCCTCTGCCAAGAGGCCTGAAACTTCAACAAGGACATCAACCACTGGAGTCACTGGCCTGTTCACCACGCAATCATTCAGAAGACTGAAATACAGCTTCTATCTCAATGCCATCAGACTGTTAAATATCCATCACTAGCCAGCTACCACCCGGGTTACTCAACCCTGCACCTTAGAGGCTGCTGCCCTATATACACAGACATGGCATCACTGGCCACTTTAATAATGGAACACTAGTCACTTTAATAATGTTTACACACTGCTTCACTCATTTCATATGTATACAGTATACTGTATTTTGGTCAATATTTTTTTGCTTGTCCTAAGATGCATATATTTATTAATTTAATTATTTTACTTTTTAGATTTGTGTGTATTGTTAGATATTACTGCACTGTTGGAGCTAGGAACACAAGCATTTCGCTACACCCACAATAACATGTGCTAAATAGGTGTGCGTGCCCAATAACATGTGCTAAATAGGTGTGCGTGCCCAATAACATCTGCTAAATAGGTGTGCGTGCCCAATAACATGTGCTAAATAGGTGTGCGTGCCCAATAACATCTGCTAAATAGGTGCGTGCCCAGTGCATCTGCTAAATAGGTGTGCGTGCCCAATAACATCTGCTAAATAGGTGTGCGTGCCCAATAACATCTGCTAAATAGGTGTGCGTGCCCAATAACATCTGCTAAATAGGTGTGCGTGCCCAATAACATCTGCTAAATAGGTGTGCGTGCCCAATAACATCTGCTAAATAGGTGTGCGTGCCCAATAACATCTGCTAAATAGGTGTGCGTGCCCAATAACATCTGCTAAATAGGTGTGCGTGCCCAATAACATGTGATTTGAACAACAGGGCACAGCAGGGTCACAGGTTCTATACCCACTCTGTGTGATTCTCTGAATTGATACAGTAACAAAGACACAAATGACAAAATCTTCATTTAGAAATGTATGTTTTTTTCCCCCTCTATCTTTCCCTCCAAAGGACCTTTATTAGATTTATGAAAAGTATTTACAGATGTACATTATACTGGGGAAAAAAGCACATGTGTTCGTTCTTCTCATCACAGCAGCAACTAAAACACAGGTCAAACACAAGTTCAAAAATAAATCTATTGACATTGAATTCAGTTCATGCATCTAACATTTAATAATACTGTCATTGTTTTGTACAAAATAAAGTATTTAAATACACTTGCAATAGAAATGTACATTAAACGTATATTAATTCATCCTTCACATTGTGTTTAGCTGTGTCAAATACTAATATGTAGAAGTGGTATTAAAATTTGTAGAACTATATGAAAGCTTTGATACTTTATGAAGGAATGTGGGAGTATAGATATGTTTTTACCAAAAGTATATGGCACAGTATCTCTTCCTAGATTTAATCAGTAGTTGTTTTTAAATAGTGTAAAATTCTGGAAATGTCTTACCAAATTTTTTTTTTTTTTTAAATATCTTTCAAAAAACATCACAACTGTCTTGGAGTACAAGAACCCGTCAACCATCTAGAAGAAGGAGAGGAGATTGATATATTGCACGTTTCATAGATGTGTCCATAAATATGTTTATTTGATTGTCTTCTCCATTGTGAGTCATCTTAAAATGAGGTCTTTACACTGCAGTTTCATACTGTCTCTGTGTGTCATCAGGTTTGATCAAACACAAGAATATGATACGACTGAATCATTGCCCATTTGTCCGATATTCCGATCATTTGTCTGTTCATACAGCTCTGTTGTTGATAATCATTTCAGTATATCAACATACCGTACAAAGTAAACAACCCCTCATTTCTATAATTATTTTTTAAATATAGTCAAATAAAATTTGACTTCATCATAACAATTACAATCTATTCTAAATTCTTTCTTCATCTCTATACATCGACTTTGACCCCCCAACTTATGGAGTGTGTGAATTCCTTTAATTTAAAAGTCTTACATCCCATACATGTAACTATTCAAATATAGGTACTCTGGATACTGAACCTAGATCAGTTGTAACTTAATTGTGATGGTGCTCCCCAGGGTTGTGTACTGCTACCAACACAGTTTCTGAGTGATATCCTCAGTGACACCAGAGCAATAGTAATTTGAGAGCATTTGATAGACAAAAATGATAAAATAAAGATTATATTGAAAGGCAAGTTGTAAACTAAGAAGTGAAAGGCCTGATTCAGGCTGTGTATAGTATTATGGCTATATACTGTTAAAGTAACTGCCCAGTGAAAATCTCCCTTTTAAAAGTTCATATTCTGTTAACTCATTTCAAATTAATGTTGCTGACTCGTCCTATACTCGTATTTGTGAACAAAGCATAAATTGGAGAGAAAGAAAAAACACTTTAAAAAACTCCACCTCAAACTTGTATCTCAAACAGACCGTTTAAAAATCCTTGCCATTTCCTCATAGAACATGTCATCTCCCTGAGGAGGATGAGCTGGCCAATCAACGGTTGACTTGAGTTCAAACTTTTATGTACCCATACTATTCTGTTGGTGGGGTACGTCCACACCCTTCAAACACAGAAAACCTGTTCTTTTAACATACTTAATTAAAACATTTAGAAAACGATTTCACTCCTATTGTAAGAAATTATAGGTCATATTTAATTGAAATCTGAAAACACTCGGCAGTTACTTTAATGATATCCTCAGCCTTCCAAATTCACAGTGGGGACTCATGGCGACTACATCGGTATCAAATCTCTCTTTTTATATTCTATTTTCATGTTGTTCATTCAGTTTTTCTCAGTCGGTTACCTCTTTGGTCGATCCTTTGTTTGCTTGTGTTGAGATTCTAGGTAATTTAAGGTTGATGCTTTCACATCTTTGGCCCCCTGTTTGACTTGAGTGGTTCGGCAGTGGTTTGTTTGACAGAGTGAACGGAACAGTGAATAGTGAATCATCATTTTGTGGAAATAAGGAAATGAAGGAATTTAAGGTGAGAAAAAAACATGTTAACACCGTAGTTGAGTTTGTGCTGAGCGTGGACCTGGGGAGTTGAATCACTCAACAAAGTCACAAAGAGGTTCATTACGTTTCTGTACGTGATGAGTAGCACTAGGGACGGCACATTTAACCCACAATAGTGAGTTGGAAATGTGTCAAAGTGGCAGCTTTTTATGTCTGAGAATTATAACAAACATCTGATGGTTATAATAAAGATACACTATAATCTGGTGGAAAATCTACAAAGGACTTGAGTGTACTGGAAGTTTTCACTTGTTTACCAGTGTTGTGTGGAAACTGTACTGTAACAGAACATTGGCAGTAAAGCTGTAAGACACAAGTGTGTGTGTGTGTTCGTGACAGAGGGTTTGCAGAGGTGAATAAAAGCATCGCTCCTGTTTTGACTGCACATTGTGTAAGGTGGTGAAGTGGGACTCGTCCGATACTCCAAACTGGTCTCCCGTTGCATAGTGAGCACGGTGTCTGTCCTCTCGTGTTGTTGGTGGGCGATACGGACATAACTCTGCTCTGTAAACACTCAGTTCATCTCCCGAGTCATCTCCTTAATCCTCTTTTTTAAAACCTTGGCAGGACTTTGTTTTGGAACCCCAGGTAGTTGGTGAACTGCCAAATGTCAAACAGTTCCCACATTGTAAGGATGGACCGGGGTCTTCTTCCCCTTTGTGTCATTGTACTGTACTGTAATGTACTCTACAGTACTGTACTGTAATGTACCCTACAGTACTGTACTGTACCCTACTGTACTGTACCCTACTGTACTGTACTGTACCCTACTGTACTGTAATGTACCCTACTGTACTGTAATGTACCCTACTGTACCGTACTGTACCCTACTGTACTGTACTGTAATGTACCCTACTGTACGGTAATGTACCCTACTGTACTGTACTGTAATGTACCCTACTGTACTGTAATGTACCCTACTGTACTGTACCCTACTGTACTGTACTGTAATGTACCCTACTGTACTGTACTGTAATGTACCCTACTGTACTGTACTGTACCCTACTGTACTGTACTGTAATGTACCCTACTGTACTGTACCCTACTGTACTGTAATGTACCCTACTGTACTGTACTGAACCCTACTGTAATGTACCCTACTGTACTGTAATGTACCCTACTGTACTGTAATGTACCCTACTGTACTGTACTGTACTGAACCCTACTGTACTGTACTGTACTGAACCTTACTGTACTGTACTGTAATGTACCCTACTGTACTGTACTGTACCCTACTGTACTGTACTGTACTGTAATGTACCCTACTGTACTGTAATGTACTGTAATGTAACCTACTGTACTGAACCCTACTGTACTGTACTGTAATGTACCCTACTGTACTGCAGTGTTCTGTACTAGTCCTTGTGCACATCCTCAGCCCGGAGAATCTTGTACAGGACCCAGTAGAAAATGTTAAAAAACAGAAAGGCCAGGGGGAAACCCGCCCGCGATACCGTATCGATCTTCTTGGCGCGGTCGATGAACAGCTTTCTCATCTCTTCGTGGCTCTTGGCGGCCGGGTCCTTCTTGGGGTGCTGGGCGGGCTGTGGCCGCGCGGCGCCCGGGGTGGTGGCGGCGTTGTTGGTGGCCTTGGGGATGGTGCCGTCCTTGACAGCAGTGCCGCCACCGCCGGTCGTGGTGGTGAAGCTGAGGCGGCTCTCCCTCACGTTGTCGTCCTACGAACAGGAAAGGCGGGAGTTAGTTAGATAGGGGTCACAGGTCAAGGATGAATAAACTCCCAGAACGGGAACGGCTCCCCCGATGGACTGCCTTGAGGTGCTCCAGAGAGGGACACTGAAATGTCATCCCTCTCCCTCAATTGATCTTGCTCTCCCTCCTCTCTTAACCATGGGGGAATCGCTTGCCATAGCAACAGCAGCAATATGACAGGCTGACTACCTCGTAGTCTCCCAGCCAAGTACACTTCAGTCTCCCTCCTGCTAACACTCCAAATAAACTTGACTTCAACTAAACTTCAGCCTTTGACTTCATGTTGAGTCGATGCCTATTCTCCCTAACGCAATAAATCTATCAAAGTGCAACATGAACATGGAGTGATGTGCGTCATGAGACCTTGCTTAAAACCTCTAGTCTATTATTGTTTTTTATAACCCATAATGCCTCTGGTGTTATCCTAGGACACATCTTTCAAACCTACTCATTCCTGTACCCTTTAGAGTCGTCACCACTCAAGCAACCCCCTGGCCTTTTCCCTCAAATGTCAAAACTAGGGTCGAAAAAAAAGAGCTCAGAACTGGAAATTCTCTTTAAAAAGCAATTGACATCATATGAATGAAGGGGTATTACCTTTGGCCTATGCACAAACAAAGCCCTGCACGTGATAGTTTTATTTGACATGACCAATATGGAAATGATTTAAATGGAATGAAAACATGATCAAAACGAGTTGAGCAAATCATTTTTCCATGAGCGAATTCACAATGAACAACAAATGATATGTTGACATGAGGGAAGAATAGGAAAGCAGGAAATGTTTGGATATTTTCCTTATTTCCAGGCTGAAATGCATTTGGATAGGGAAATGAAAAGAAACAAACAGCAACACCAACTGAAAGGAACAAGGAACTGGGAGTGAAAACAGGGAGTGTGTGTGTGTGTGACAAGTTGACAACAGGCCATTATGACATTAAACACATGATGAAGAATAGTGGAATGCCATTAGTGTAATGAAGAATGTCACAGAGTCAATGAGTCACTACATCAGCATTGTGAGTCACATTATGCTAAAAGGGATACTTCGGGAAATCGGCAATGAACTCAGTCAGATGAACTGGAGACCATTTTTACACCTCTTCATGCAGTTTGAAGGAAGTTGCTAACTGGCGCTAACACAATGACTAGACTTCTATGGCAACGTTTAGCAAGCTAGCGTTTACCATAGGCGTCCCAGTCAGTAGTTAGCATTGACTCGCAAAACCACCTCCAACTTCCTTCATACTGGATGCAGAGATATACAAATGGGATCCACAAGGTCATCTGATTCCAGGGAAGATTTAATTGCCACACATTTTTACAACACATTCTCTTTGACAAAATACTGTAAAAAAAAAAAGGTCTGTTTCTATGCTGTCTTTGTATAGCTCTCATACTTAGGTGTGAAAATCAATATGAACATGGAGAGAACACCGACAACGACAAACAGCAGAGGAACAGCACACAACTACAAGAAACACAAACACACAAACGTATGACCAGATGGAGTGTGGGGTTCTTATAGCTGGGTCCTAATGTTCTTTACCCTGTCAAGAGGAATTGTAGATGTGGCCCATAGATCCATATATGGGCGTATCGTTGTTTCTCAAACCATTAAAGCGTCTCAATGACTCATCCAGCTCATTGGGATCAATGGAGTGATCCTCATCACCATTCTTTCATCACAGGAGAAGCATGCAAATGGAAAACATAAACAAACAAACAAAGCACTAAAATGGCATTTCAGGCAAAGTACTAAAATGGTGATGAGAATCATGCAATATAGAGGAATTCACTGTGGATATGCCTGAAACCCTGTGGATGTACCTGAAACCCTGTGGATATGCCTGAAACTCTGTGGATATGCCTGAAATGCCGTGGATAGGCCTGAAACCCTGTGGATATACCTGAAACCCTGTGGATATGCCTGAAACCCTGTGGATATGCCTGAAATGCCGTGGATAGGCCTGAAACGCCAAGGATATACCTGACACGCTGTGAATATGCCTGAAACGCCGAAGATATGCCTGAAACGCCAAGGATATACCTGACACGCTGTGAATATGCCTGAAACGCCGAGGGTATGCCTGAAACGCCAAGGATATACCTGACACGCTGTGAATATGCCTGAAACCCTGTAGATATGCCTGAAACCCTGCAGATATGCTTGAAACCCTGTGGATAGGCCTGAAACCCTGTGGATAGGCCTGAAATGCCGTGGATATGCCTGAAACCCTGTAGATATGCTTGAAACCCTGTGGATAGGCCTGAAACCCTGTGGATATGTCTGAAACCCTGTGGATATGTCTGAAACCCTGTGGATATGTCTGAAACCCTGTGGATATGACTGAAACCCTGTGGATATGACTGAAACGCCGTGGATATGCCTGAACACCGTGGATATGTCTGAAACCCTGTGGATATGACTGAAACCCTGTGGATATGCCTGAACACCGTGGATATGCCTGAAACCCTATGGATATGACTGAAACCCTGTGGATATGCCTGAAACCCTGTGAATATGCCTGAAACCCTGTGGATATGACTGAAACCCTGTGGATATGCCTGAAACCCTGTGGATATGCCAGAAACACATGAAAATAGACAAGAACAGCAAACAAGAAGGTGAATCAAAACTAAAGTTGTGCCTTGCTTTAAGAAACTGGGCGAGGTGAAATTGAACATAACATAATTTTTGTGTGTGTGTTGGTATTTGACTTCTAGACAAGTTCGTTACCTCAAGTTAGTTAGAGAAAGGCTGAGCCCTGCATGTTTGAATTGACAATGACCCCTATCCACTTCCTCCTCTTGGTTACCAGCAGTGTTCATTCATCTTTATCTCATCGTGTTCTATCCTGATTTCCCTCCATCTCTTTGATTTGATTGGCCTGAGTATTCCCTTGGTAAAATCCACACAGTATAAAGAAAATGGACTCTTCCCCTGGTACAGAGAGAGGCAGTCTTTTTTGTATGTCTCCATTTGATATTAATGGATGAGGGATAGGAAGAAACACAGACATCAGCCAAATGTTCAGACACTGACCCGTTCTGTCCTTCAGGAAGCTTTGTAGTAAACATGTCGAAGTAAACATTGGAAGTTTTATCCTTGGTGTACCACAGGTTGGTGTAGTAACAGTATATGGCCACAGGGGAGCAGTGTTGACTCAAAGGTGGATGGTAGAACGTTGCACCTGTTAGGGAAGTTGCTTTGCTGTTTGTTGTGCCTCAACTTTTACTTTGTGTCAAACAAGGCCATGTTGTTTTGCCTAGTCCGAATACAAAGATTATGCTAACTTTCTATAGTCTACTTTCATGAGTAAGAATTTGCTCGCAACTGAATTGCCTGGATAAATAGCTTCAATAACCTAAATAAGCAAGCCTTTTGACCATAGAGACATGGTTTATTTGACCCAGGCCCAGAGTCCAGGCTAGGGCCCGATTTAGTGACAGACAAGCGTATAATTGGACTTTTCCGTCTTAATCTTTTAAAATGTCCAAAAGGCCAGAAACCCAATTAACCACAGAGTCAAGGCCACTAAGCCGCCCCGACATCCGTCAAGTCACATTCTTGGCCAACTAATTCCCAGAGCTCCTCTGTCAACCTCATCTTTTGACATTTCTCAACATCCTCAGACAGTCTTCAGACAACATTTCATGTTACACTGCTTGTTTCATTCATTTCATTGACACAACTAGTTGTGGTTTGCTACAGTGCTCCAAGCTCTTCACATTAGCAATCCAATATAATACAATTTATGGTATAAACCCTCAACATATACACTAAGTGGACAGAATATTAAGAATACCTGCTCGTTCCATGATATAGACTGACCAGGTGAATCCAGGTGAAAGCTATGACCCCTTATTGATGTCACTTGTTAAATCCACTTCAATCAGTGTAGATGAAGGGGAGGAGACAGGTTAAAGAAGGATGTTTAAGCCTTGAGACAACTGAGACATGGATTGTATTGTGTATGTGTGCCAAGGCAAAAGATGGGTAATGCAAAATATTTAAGTGACTTTGAACAGGGTATGGTAGTAGGTGCCTGGTGCAATGGTTTGTGTCAAGAAATGCAACCCTACTGGGTTTTTCACACTCGACAGTTTCCCATGCGTATCAAGAATGGTCCACCACCCAAAGGACATCCAGCCAACTTGACACAACTGTGGGAAGCATTGGAGTCAACATGGGCCAGCATCCCTGTGGAACGCTTTTGGCACCTTGTAAAGTCCCGGCGAATTGAGGCTGTTCTGAGGGCAAAAGGGGAAGGTGTCCCTAATGCCTGATATACTCAGTGTACATGTACTGTATGTCTGAGAAGGATATATCTGTGAAGGATAGAATTGCTTGTTTCATTATTTGTTAGGTTTCTAATGTTTGGTTATACTCAGTGCATGTCTGAGAAAGATATATCTGTGACCTATAGAATTGCTTGTTTCATTATTTGTTAGTGGCTAAAGCATTGAGATATGAGTTATTCAATAGTGCTTTGTGACCACTTACTTCAGCCTCAGAGCTCCTTAAGGAACCACACCATAACGGCAATATGCAGTCATTGTTGCACGGAGCTGTTTGTTCACGCTCTGATTCGAAGAACGTGTTCTAGATTGGTCTGTAAATGTTACCTTCTTCTTCGTTCTCCGCGGGCGGAGTCTTAAGAGTTCCTTGTGTTGCCTGGAGACAAAGTTGACGGCGGCGTACTCGAGCAGAGCGGAGAATACGAAGAGCAGACACACCGCCATCCAGATGTCGATGGCCTTCACATAGGACACCTACAACACCAGAGAGACAAAGTCACAGTCACACAGTCAGAGAGCAGAGACAGACCGACAGACGGAGACAAAGTCACAGTTACACAGTCAGAGAGCAGAGACAGACTGACAGACGGAGACAAAGTCACAGTCACACAGTCAGAGAGCAGAGACAGACCGACAGACAGACAGACGGAGACAAAGTCACAGTCACACAGTCAGAGAGCAGAGACAGACTGACAGACAGACAGACAGACGGAGACAAAGTCACAGTTACACAGTCAGAGAGCAGAGATAGGCAGACAGACAGAGACAAAGTCACAGTTACACAGTCAGAGAGCAGAGACAGACTGACAGACGGAGACAAAGTCACAGTCACACAGTCAGAGAGCAGAGACAGACAGACAGACGGAGACAAAGTCACAGTCACACAGTCAGAGAGCAGAGACAGACAGACAGACGGAGACAAAGTCACAGACACACAGTCAGAGAGCAGAGACAGACCGACAGGCGGAGACAAAGTCACAGTCACACAGTCAGAGAGCAGAGACAGACAGACAGACGGAGACAAAGTCACAGTCACACAGTCAGAGAGCAGAGACAGACAGACAGACGGAGACAAAGTCACAGTCAGAGAGCAGAGACAGACAGACAGACAGACAGACAGACAGACAGACAGACAGACAGACAGACAGACAGACAGACAGACAGAGACAAAGTCACAGTCAGAGAGCAGAGACAGACCGAGAGACAGAGACAAAGTCACAGTCACACAGTCAGAGAGCAGAGACAGACAGACCGACAGACAGACGGAGACAAAGTCACAGTTACACAGTCAGAGAGCAGAGACAGACAGACAGACGGAGACAAAGTCACAGTCACACAGTCAGAGAGCAGAGACAGACCGACAGACAGACAGACGGAGACAAAGTCACAGTCACACAGTCAGAGAGCAGAGACAGACTGACAGACAGACAGACAGACGGAGACAAAGTCACAGTTACACAGTCAGAGAGCAGAGACAGGCAGACAGACGGAGACAAAGTCACAGTTACACAGTCAGAGAGCAGAGACAGACTGACAGACGGAGACAAAGTCACAGTCACACAGTCAGAGAGCAGAGACAGACAGACAGACGGAGACAAAGTCACAGACACACAGTCAGAGAGCAGAGACAGACCGACAGGCGGAGACAAAGTCACAGACACACAGTCAGAGAGCAGAGACAGACAGACAGACGGAGACAAAGTCACAGTCACACAGTCAGAGAGCAGAGACAGACAGACAGACGGAGACAAAGTCACAGTCACACAGTCAGAGAGCAGAGACAGACAGACAGACGGAGACAAAGTCACAGACACACAGTCAGAGAGCAGAGACAGACCGACAGGCGGAGACAAAGTCACAGTCACACAGTCAGAGAGCAGAGACAGACAGACAGACGGAGACAAAGTCACAGTCACACAGTCAGAGAGCAGAGACAGACAGACAGACGGAGACAAAGTCACAGTCAGAGAGCAGAGACAGACAGACAGACAGACAGACAGAGAGCAGAGACAGACAGACAGACGGAGACAAAGTCACAGTCACACAGTCAGAGAGCAGAGACAGACAGACAGACAGACAGACGGAGACAAAGTCACAGTCAGAGAGCAGAGACAGACCGAGAGACAGAGACAAAGTCACAGTCACACAGTCAGAGAGCAGAGACAGACAGACAGACGGAGACAAAGTCACAGTCAGAGAGCAGAGACAGACCAAGAGACAGATACAAAGTCACAGTCACACAGTCAGAGAGTAGAGACAGACTGACACACAGACAGACGGAGACAAAGTCACAGTCAGACAGTCAGAGAGCAGAGACAGACCGACAGACAGACGGAGACCACGTCACAGTCACACAGTCAGAGAGCAGAGACAGACAGACAGACGGAGACAAAGTCACAGTCAGACAGTCAGAGAGCAGAGACAGACCGACAGACAGACGGAGACCACGTCATAGTCAGACAGTCAGACAGACAGACAGACAGACGGAGACCATGTCACAGTCACACAGTCAGAGAGCAGAGACAGACAGACAGACAGACAGACAGACCGACAGACAGACGGAGACCACGTCATAGTCAGACAGACAGACAGACAGACAGAGACAGACAGACAGACAGACACACAGACAGACGGAGACAAAGTCACAGTCAGACAGTCAGAGAGCAGAGACAGACCGAGAGAGAGACTGAGACCACGTCATAGTCAGACAGTCAGACAGACAGACAGACGGAGACCATGTCACAGTCACACAGTCAGAGAGCAGAGACAGACAGACAGACAGACCGACAGACAGACGGAGACCACGTCATAGACAGACAGACAGACAGACGGAGACCACGTCATAGACAGACAGACAGACAGACAGACGGAGACCATGTCACAGTCACACAGTCAGAGAGCAGAGACAGACAGACAGACAGACAGACGGAGACCATGTCACAGTCACACAGTCAGAGAGCAGAGACAGACAGAGACAGACAGACAGACAGACAGACAGACAGACAGACAGACAGACAGACAGACAGACAGACAGACGGAGACCATGTCACAGTCACACAGTCAGAGAGCAGAGACAGACAGACAGACAGACAGACAGAGAGCAGAGACAGACAGACAGACGGAGACAAAGTCACAGTCAGAGAGCAGAGACAGACCGAGAGACAGAGACAAAGTCACAGTCACACAGTCAGAGAGCAGAGACAGACAGACAGACAGACAGACAGACGGAGACAAAGTCACAGTCAGAGAGCAGAGACAGACCGAGAGACAGAGACAAAGTCACAGTCACACAGTCAGAGAGCAGAGACAGACTGACACACAGACAGACGGAGACAAAGTCACAGTCAGACAGCAGAGACAGACCGACAGACAGACGGAGACCACGTCACAGTCACACAGTCAGAGAGCAGAGACAGACAGACAGACGGAGACAAAGTCACAGTCAGACAGTCAGAGAGCAGAGACAGACCGACAGACAGACGGAGACCACGTCATAGTCAGACAGTCAGACAGACAGACAGACAGACGGAGACCATGTCACAGTCACACAGTCAGAGAGCAGAGACAGACAGACAGACAGACAGACCGACAGACAGACGGAGACCACGTCATAGTCAGACAGACAGACAGACAGACAGACAGAGACAGACAGACAGACACACAGACAGACGGAGACAAAGTCACAGTCAGACAGTCAGAGAGCAGAGACAGACCGAGAGAGAGACTGAGACCACGTCATAGTCAGACAGTCAGACAGACAGACGGACGGAGACCATGTCACAGTCACACAGTCAGAGAGCAGAGACAGACAGACAGACAGACCGACAGACAGACGGAGACCACGTCATAGTCAGATAGACAGACAGACAGACGGAGACCATGTCACAGTCACACAGTCAGAGAGCAGAGACAGACAGACAGACAGAGAGACAGACAGACGGAGACCACGTCATAGACAGACAGACAGACAGACGGAGACCACGTCATAGACAGACAGACAGACAGACAGGAGACCATGTCACAGTCACACAGTCAGAGAGCAGAGACAGACAGACAGACAGACAGACAGACAGACAGACAGACGGAGACCATGTCACAGTCACACAGTCAGAGAGCAGAGACAGACCGACAGACGGAGACCAAGGAGTTGAGAGAATGAATAGTCTGACATTATCTGGCAGAATTTCATAGAATTTCATAGAATTTCAACTGTCTGGCCAAGTTTGCAGCTTGTTTTATGTTTTCATTTCACAGAGATTGGATTGATGCTGTTACATAATCTGGAGTATGTTAGGAGTGTATGAGAATACATAATACATGTATATATCAAATGTGTCATGGAGTATTTAGATGTTTTTAGCTGGATAGGTTGGAATAATGCTGTGAAATTGTGAAAATGATGATAATGCCCCGTTAGTGTAAGAGCTGTTTGAAAAGACCACCTGGAATTTCAGCCTGTTTTGGTGGGATGGTGTTATAGCATCTCTGGTGACATCACCAGGTGGTAAATGAGTTAATAGACCAATAAGAAAGAGAGTTCAAAGCCTCTCTTCCAATAACAGTTAGTTTTCAGTTTTCCCCCTCCCCACTCAGACCCACTCCCAGACAGTCCTAGCTAAACCCTTGCTTGAGAAATGGACCTTTGCTAAGAGGATATTCTTTTAATTGTTAACCCAGAAGTTTGATATCGGAGGTAACAGATGCATTGAACCTTTAACATTTAGTCTGTCATGATGTTACCGTTTTATCTTTCAAGGAGATCGATATGCAATCACTGATATCACGACGGTGTAAAAACGTCTTCTTGCTGAATGCTCAATTAAGTTACGTGACGGAACATTCCATTCATTACGCTGCATCATTCTTCAACACATACAGAACACTAAATACTACAAGGGTAAAGAGGACAAGTTAGGTCTTTTTATTTTATTTAGATTTATTTGAAATGTTAACCTTGACAGTAGTCTATGGCCCAGGAGAAAATTGTATCCTCGGTTTTACAGTATGTCTAAAAATACTGAACTTGTCATTTAAGTAAGTGCCAGTATTTTGTTCTTCTACATGGGCGAATACCAAACATATATACACAGGCCCTTTGGGAGGAGATGCATTAAACAGTACTGAGATGCTCCATATAGACAGAAAGTCTCTGAACACCAGCAGGGGCATTTAACATATAACTCAGAACATCTCTTATATATAAAATGTCTTCGGTAACTCTTTATACAGTCTATTTGAGATCATTTAGCTGTATAAACGATGCAACACGTTCAATCTCGTATGATCTCTGCAACACTGCGAGGCTCCGTTAAGCAAACAGGAAAAAGTCACCCTGTACCTAGACCATAAATCAACAACGGACAGTCAGTCCTGAAGGAGGGACACCTTTTTGCGCGAGCACCAGAGGTGATGCACACAGCACACTCTCCTGCCAACCCACACACACCCACTCACACTTTCACACACTCTGCCCCCCCCCCTCCCGACCCACCTTAGGTAGAGATGTTCTAGAACCGGAGCTCTGGGTGGTCATGGTGAGCACGGTGGTGATGCCCAGCGCCACCCTGGCGGGCGCGGCGTCCATGTTGATCCAGAAGGAGACCCAGGAGAGGATGACGATGAGGAGGCTGGGGATGTACATCTGGATCAGGTAGTAGCCCATCTGTCTCTCCAGGTGGAATCGCACCTCGATACACGTGAACTTCCCTGTGTGGAGGAGGAGGAGAGAGACAGAGGGGAGGAGAGCGACTGAGACAAGCGCCTATGTTTCCTTTGTTTCGTGTTAAAGTCTGCCTGAATAACATACTTGGAAACGTACCGTGGAAGTGTATAGGCAAGATGAGGCGTACTCCTTCGGAGACGATTAGGTTTCTCTGTCGACCATATCTTACAGACGTCAGCCTTCCCCCTCTCATACACACCGTATACTGCACATGTAAACAAGCCCACACACAAACTGCACACGTGGCTTCTCAGAAAATCTAAATTCTAGCAACTCATATAATATGCAAAAGCCCCGTGCTGTGGAGGAGTTGAAATCCATCTCCATGTAGTCGGTCCATGCAGCTGTGGTTATCTCGATGATCAAAGCTCAGTGCATGGGCCTCAGATGAAAATGTCATGCTCTCTGCCTTTGATGCGTCAACGTTTTGTCAGATCTCCCCACCATCACACACACACACACACACACACACACACACACACACACACACACACACACACACACACACACACCCAACCCTCAGCTCATAGGTTACCAGTGCCACGCTCAATATGGAAGTGGTCTGATGAGGCAGACGTCAGATATGTTCCGGTATCCAATAGCATTGAGGAGATTACCACATCAGTCACGGTTTTAATCAATAAGTGTATAGACGACGTCCCCACAGTTTTATTATTTGTAAAATTTGATTTCACCTTTATTTAATTAACCAGATAGGCCAGTTGAGAACAAGTTCTCATTTACAACTGCAACCTGACCAAGATAAAGCAAAACAGTGTGACACAAACAACAACACAGAGTTACACATGGAATAAACAAACATACAATAACACAATAGAAAAAGTATATATACAGTGTGTGCAAATGAGATAAGATTAGGGAGGTATGGCAATAAATAGGCCATAGTGGCGAAATAATTACAATTTAGCAATTAAACACTGGAGTGATATATGTGCAGAAGATGAATGTGCAAGTAGAGATACTGGGGTGCAAAGGAACAAAAAAATAATAATAATAACAGTATGGGGATGAGGTAGTTGGATGGGCTATTAACAGATGGGCTATGTACATGTGCAGTGATCTGTGAGCTGCTCTGACAGCTGGTGCTTAACGTTAGTGAGGGAGATATGAGTCGCCAGCTTCAGTGATTTTTGCAATTAGTTCCCGTCATTGGCAGCAGAGAACTGGAAGGAAAGGAGGCCAAAGGAGGAATTGGCTTTGAGGGTGACCAGTGAAATATACCTGCTGGAGCGCGTGCTATGGGTGGGTGCTGCTATGGTGACCAGTGACTATAAGAAGGTATCCATACCAAAAGAACATGAATTACAGGCAATATCCACGCTGGGCTAAAGGCTAGAGCTACCGCTTACAAAGAACGGGACACGGAGAAGGCCCAGACTTAGAAAGCCCGCTACCAGCTCTGACGAGACATCAAACATGAAAAAGGACAATATAGGAGGAAGGTGGAATCCTATTACACTGCTAGTGGCATGTGGCAGGGCTTGCAGATCATGACAGATTAGAAAGGGAAACCCAACTATGAGTTGCCCAGTGATGCAGATCTCCCAAACGTGCTAAATCCCTTTTATGCTCGCTTCGAAGATAACAACACTGAGTTTTGAGTGAAAGCCCCTGTTGTTCCGGATGACTGTGTGATCTCGCTCTTGGTGGCCGATGTGAATAAAAGTTTTAAACAGGTAAACACTCGCGAGGCCGCCGGGCCAGATGGAACACCAGGGTGCGCTCTCAAAGCATGCGAAGACCAGCTGGCAAGTGTCTTAATTGACATTCTCAATCTCTCCCTTGTCCCAGTCTGTAATTATGCTTGAAAGGCTGGTCATAACACACATCAACACCATCATCCCAGATACCTTACCCACTCCACTTCCTGACAGTCCGTCCCCAGGTGGTGAGGGTAGGCAACAACACCACTCCACGCTGACCCCGAATACCATTATCAAGTTTGTTGACGACACAACGGTGGTAGGCCTGATCACTGACGGCAATGAGACAGCCTTTAGGGAGGAGGTCAGAGACCTATCTGTGTGGCGCCAGGACAACAACCTCTCCCTCAACATCAGCAAGACCAAGGAGCTAATCGTGGACTACAGGAGAAAGAGGGGAGAGCACGCCCCCCCATCAACATCAACAGGGTTTTTGTGTAGCGGGTCAAGAGCTTCAAGGTCCTTGGCGTCCACTTCGCTTAGGACTTAACATGGTCCACACACACCCGCACACTCGTGAAGAGGGCACGACAGCATCTCTTCCACATCAGTAGGCTATAAGTAATACAGCTGCTCCATCAAGAGCATCTTGACTGGCTGCATCACCGCTCGGTATGGCAATAGCCCCGCCCTCGATCGCATGGCGCTAACGAGGGTGGTGCGGACAGCCCAATACAGCCCAATACATCACTGGGGTCGCGCTCCCTGCCTTCCAAGGCCTTAATATCAGGCGGTGTCAGAGGAAGGACCTTAGAGGAAGGACCGAAATATTGACTGTATCCATCCTGATACCTAGTCACTCATGTACATATCTACCTCTAATACCTTATTATTATTATTATTATTATTATTATCTCTGCTACCTCTGACAAACAATACCGGAGTATCGGCTCTCGGACCAACAGGCTCCGAGACAGCTTCTACCCTCGAGCCAAAAGACTGCTAAATAGCCATAGGAATGCTAAATAGCCATAGGAATGCTAAATAGCCATAGGAATGCTAAATATCTAATTAAATGGTTACCCAGACTATCTTGCACTGACTCTATGCACACTCACAAGACTATACATACACACTACTGTAAATAAACATCCACTCACACACTCACTCACACACACACACGCTGCTGCTTCTCTGTTCTTTCTGTTCTTTTTTTACTCGTATTATCATCTATCCTGATGCCTAGTCACTTTACCCTGCCTCCATGTACATATCTACCTCTAATACCTTATTATTATTATTATTATTATTATTATTATCCATCCTGATGCCTAGTCACTTTACCCTGCCTCCATGTACATATCTACCTCTAATACCTTATTATTATTATTATTATTATGCCTATGTACATATCTACCTCTAATACCTTATTATTATTATTATTATTATCTATCCTGATGCCTAGTCACTTTACCCTGCCTCCATGTACATATCTACCTCTAATACCTTATTATTATCTATCCTGATGCCTAGTCACTTTACCCTGCCTCCATGTACATATCTACCTCTAATACCTTATTATTATCTATCCTGATGCACTATGTCACTTTAATACCCTGCCTCTTTACATGTACATATCTACCTCTAATACCTTATTATTATCTATCCTGATGCCTAGTCACTTTACCCTGCCTCCATGTACATATCTACCTCTAATACTTATTATTATCTATCCTGATGCCTATTATTATGTACTATCTATCTAATACCTTATTATTATCCCTGATGCCTAGTGACTTTACCCTGCCTCCATGTACATATCTACCTCTAATACCTTATTATTACCCTGATATTACTTTACCCTGCCTCCATGTACATATCTACCTCTAATACCTTATTATTATCTATCCTGATACCTAGTCACTTTACCCTGCCTCCATGTACATATCTACCTCTAATACCTTATTATTATTATTATTATCCATCCTGATACCTAGTCACTTTACCCTGCCTCCATGTACATATCTACCTCTAATACCTTATTATTATTATTATTATCCATCCTGATACCTAGTCACTTTACCCTGCCTCCATGTACATATCTACCTCTAATACCTTATTATTATTATTATCTATCCTGATGCCTAGTCACTTTACCCTGCCTCCATGTACATATCTACCTCTAATACCTTATTATTATTATTATTATTCCTGATCCTAGTCCTTTACCCTGCCTCCATGTACATATCTACCTCTAATACCTTATTATTATCCATCCTGTCAGTCACTTTACCCTGCCTCCATGTAAATATCTACCTCTAATACCTTATTATTATTATTATTATTATCCATCCTGATACCTAGTCACTTTACCCTGCCTCCATGTACATATCTACCTCTAATATTATTATTATTATTATCCATTATTAGTTATTATTATTATTATTATTATTATTATTATCCATCCTGATACCTAGTCACTTTACCCTGCCTCCATGTACATATCTACCTCTAATACCTTATTATTATTATTATTATTATTATTATCCATCCTGATACCTAGTCACTTTACCCTGCCTCCATGTACATATCTACCTCTAATACCTTATTATTATTATTATTATTATTATTATCCATCCTGATACCTAGTATCCAATACCTGATACCTACCTCTAATACCTTATTATTATCCATCCTGATGCCTAGTCACTTTACCCTGCCTCCATGTACATATCTACCTCTAATACCTTATTATTATTATTATTATTATCCATCCTGATACCTAGTGACTTTACCCTGCCTCCATGTACATATCTACCTCTAATACCTTATTATTACTATTATCTATCCTGATGCCTAGTCACTTTACCCTGCCTCCATGTACATATCTACCTCTAATACCTTATTATTATTATTATTATTATTATTATTATCCATCCTGATGCCTAGTCACTTTACCCTGCCTCCATGTACATATCTACCTCTAATACCTTATTATTATGTACATATCTACCTTAATACCTTATTATTATTTCTAGTCATTAGCTGATACCTAGTCACTTTACCCTGCCTCCATGTACATATCTACCTCTAATACCTTATTATTACTATTATCTATCCTGATGCCTAGTCACTTTACCCTGCCTCCATGTACATATCTACCTCTAATAACTTATTATTATTATTATTATTATCCATCCTGATACCTAGTCACTTTACCCTGCCTCCATGTACATATCTACCTCTAATACCTTATTATTATTATCCATCCTGATACCTAGTGACTTTACCCTGCCTCCATGTACATATCTACCTCTAATACCTTATTATTATCTATCCTGATGCCCAGTCATTCACCCTGCCTCCAATACCTCGTACCTCTGCAGATTGATCTGGTACTGGTCCTCCCTGTATATAGCTTCATTCTTGTGTATTTGATTCATTTTGCATTGTAATTTATGCATTCGACACATGTGACAAATCATTTGACAGGATACATGGACACCCTTACTGACAGTTGTGGCTGCTTGGCGTGATGAATTGTTGTCTCTGCCCAATAATGTTTGTACCATGTCTTGTGCTGCTACCATGCTGGGCTGCTGTCATGTTGTGTTGCTACCATGTTGTTGTCATGTGTTGTTACCATGTTGTGTTGCTATCATGGTATGTTGTTGTCTTACAGCTCTCTTTATGTAGTGTTGTCTCTCTTGTCGTGATGTGTTTTGTCCTATATTGTATTTCGCATTTTTAATCCCAGCCCCACAGGAGGCCTTTTGGTAGGCCGTCATTGTAAATAAGAATTTGTTCTTATTAACTGACTTGCCTAGTTAAATAAAGGTTCAAAAATAAATACATAAAATAGGAGGTGAGTGGTCACTTTGCCCAAAGCACACCCCTGGCCCTGTACTCCTACATATGTGATCAGCACATGCACCCAATGCACTCTAGTAAACATATATATCCAACACACAAATTCTCTCAATTTACTAAAATGTATGTATATCCAATGGACTCAAATAAACATATGAACCCAATGCACTGAAATGAATGTATAGACTCAATGCACTGAAATGAATGTATAGACTCAATGCACTGAAATGAATGTATAGACTCAATGCACTGGAATGAATGTATAGACTCAATGCACTGGAATGAAGCCATTATTTCCATAAAGTAAACCTCTGACATTTAAGATAATGTATTGCAAAGGATTCCGCCAGCCTCAATGTTTCCCTTGAGAATAAATCCCTCTATAATAGTTGCTTCGAAAGGATGAAGTCAGTGGGGTTAGTGAGCAATACAATGCAACAACACACACAACTTTGAAGAAATGCCTTCCCTACTGTAGTGTTTGTTTACTGTAGCCTAACAGACGGGGGCATCATGCACCCCAAATATCTGAGGGGACACAAAGTACATTGGATGGCTGGTGGATGATCTGGAGGGGGACAAGGCCCCCCAGTCTGGGAGTTGGTGAATTTTGCACAAAAAAAAAACACATCCTGAAGACAGCGTTTTCCTGCAATTTACAGCCGCACTCATTATACTTAAAGGGATACTTTGGGATTTTGGCGATGAGTCGGCTCAAGAGGTATGCTTAGATATCTTTATCTACTTTGTCCGAGATAGATGAACTCATGGATGCCATTTTTATATCTCGGCATCCGGTAGGAAGGAAGTTAGAGGCAGTTTTAAGCGCCAATGCTAACTAGCATTAGTGCAATGACTGGAAGTCTATGGTATCTACTAGCATGCTAGCAGTTACCATAGACTTCGTCATTGCGTTAACGCGGCACTCAAAGACATAAAAACGGTATCCACGAGTTAATCTGACTCTGGAGAAGTAGATCGAGATATCTAAGCATACCTCTTGAGGTGTCTGTATCTAAATATGCTTCTCTACATCTCCGCTAAAATCTGGGTAAAATATTGAAAAGGGTGCGTGCTCAGTTCCCTCCTGTGCTCTCTGTTCACCCATGACTGCGTGGTCATACACGCCTCTAACTCGATCATCAAGTTTGCAGACGACACAACAGTAGTAGGCTTGATCACCAACAATGATGAGACAGCCTACGGTACAGGGAGGAGGTGAGGGCAATCGGAGTGTGGTGTCAGGAAAACAACCTCTCACTCAACATCAACAAAACAAAGGAGATGATTGTGGACTTCAGGAAACAACAGAGGGAGCACCCCCCTATCCACATCGACGGGACAGTAGTGGAGAGGGTAGTAAGTTTTAAGTTCCTCGGCGTACACATCACAGACAAACTGAAATGGTCCACGCACACAGACAGTGTGGTGAAGAAGGCGCAACACCCGATGTCACAGGAAGGCCAAAAAGATCATCAAGGACAACAGCCACCCGAGCCACTGCCTGTTCACAACGCTACCATCCAGAAGGCGAGGTCAGTACAGGTGCATCAAAGCTGGGACCGAGAGACTGAAAAACAGCTTCTATCTCAAGGCCATCAGACTGATAAACAGCCATCACTAACACAGAGAGGCTGCTGCTTGCATACAGACTTGAAATCATTGGCCACTCTAACAAATAAGAATAATTATGTTTACATATCTTGCATTACTCATCCCATATGTATATACTGTTATACCATCTACTGCATCTTGCCTATACCTCTCGGTCATTGCTCATCCATATATTTATATGTACATATTCTTATTCCATCCCTTTACTTAGATTTGTGTGTATTAGGTAGTTGTTGTGGAATTGTTGATATTGCTACACTGTCGGAACTACAAGCACAAGCATTCCGTTACACTCGCAATAACCATGTGTACGTGACCAATACAATTTGATTTGAAATGGGTGATGAACATCCACAAAATAATACATACCATACAAAACATATCATACATATCATACATATCATACATATCATACATATCATACATATCATACAAAACATATCATACATATCATACATATCATACAAAACATACCATACATATCATACAAAACATATCAAACATATCATACATATCATACATATCATACATACCATACATATCATACATACCATACAAAACATATCATACATATCATACATATCATACATATCATACATACCATACATATCATACATATCATACATATCATACATATCATACATATCATACAAAACATATCATACATATCATACATATCATACAAAACATACCATACATATCATACATATCATACATATCATACATACCATACAAAACATATCATACATATCATACATATCATACATATCATACATATCATACATACCATACATATCATACATATCATACATACCATACATATCATACATACCATACATATCATACATATCATACATATCATACATACCATACATATCATACATATCATACATATCATACATATCATACAAAACATATCATACATACCATATCATACATATCATACATATCATACATACCATACATATCATACATATCATACATATCATACATATCATACAAAACATATCATACATATCATACATACCATACATATCATACATATCATACATATCATACATACCATACATATCATACATATCATACATACCATACATATCATACATATCATACATATCATACATATCATACAAAACATATCATACATATCATACATATCATACATATCATACATACCATACAAAACATATCATACATATCATACATATCATACATATCATACAAAACATATCATACATATCATACATATCATACATATCATACATACCATACAAAACATATCATACATATCATACATATCATACATATCATACATATCATACATATCATACATATCATACAAAACATATCATACATATCATACATATCATACATATCATACATATCATACATATCATACTAATTTTAGTGTCTCGGATTTTCTTACAAAATAATACGAAATGCTCTAAGACCAGGTTGGTGTGTGCCGTCTGAGTGTGTATGTCCATCTGTGTGTGTATGTCCATCTGTGTGTGTATGTCCATCTGTGTGTGTATGTCCATCTGTGTGTGTCTGTTCTGGATCTTGACAGCACCTTGCCACTCACAGGGCATTAATTGTGACAAGTTGTCAGTGCAGGCCTTGGGGTGGACAATGGAGGAACAGTTTATTTAAACCAGTTTTGTAAAACAGACTTCATTGTACATGGACCGGATGGACAGAAAGAAAACTCACATTTTTTGTCTCTGGATTTCGGCTCATTTCAGGGATGGTTGACCCTTTGAATCGGAGGAGCGAGAAAATTTCCCATGATTAATTTTATTACATAAAATGTAATTGTCCATTAGCTAGGTTAACTTTGACTGTGTCCCAAATGGCACCCTATCCATTTTATAGTGCACTACTTTTGACCCAAGCTCTGGTCAGAAGATGTGCACCACATAGGGAATAGGTTCTTTTGGGACACGGCCTGCCTCACTGATATCTGTACCGAATAGATACCGTTATTCATTTCTCACACTAGGACTCTGTAGTCTCTTGAGGAATATACTGCAATAATTCTGAATGAATTCCATGGCCAGCTGGGTTTTCAGGGCCAAACGCCACGTGGCCCTTAATGCACTTCTCTAGTCCCACGAGTCACTGCTATAACCTCTACACCACATGACGCCGCCCTACAACAAAACACCCACAAACGGCTCCTTCTGCTCTCACTCACTCTCTGCTGGGTTCTAATCATATCAAATGTCTTCCTTTCCTTTCATCCTCTTCTCTGACTCTTTCTGCTCCACCGTTCCTTCTCTTTCTGGTCTAGGTCTCTGAGGGAGAGGAGGCATGCAGTAGAGATGTGTGTGTGTGCATGTGTGTGTGTGTGTGTGTCAGGCCATGTCTAGGCTTGACAGATCATGCAGCTTTAGTATTCTGATTATGGAATTCCAAACACGCTATATTCAAATGCCAGTATATATTCTACAAATGGTGGAATAGGCTACATATGATAGTAACACAACAACCACACCTGACGGCAGTAGCTAACTACTGTAGCAAACTAGCCAGCTAACCTCTGTGTCTAGCTAGCAAGCAACACTGAAGGGATTGCAAACGGGTTAGCAGAACTCTAGCCAAACCAAACATACTTTTAGCTAGCTGGATAGCTGGATAGCATTTCCTCCAACGTTATAATGAAAAGGTGCCTCTCGGTCCCAAAACACAAGTTTTCTGGAGACTTGTGGAAGGAGTGCTGATGACGTCGCCCACTGTATGCGCTTTCGGTAGCCTGACTGCGTCCAGACTGAGGAGGAATCCACACACAATGCAGCCCTGACCACCTCCTGAAGTAGACAGTCAGATCTGAACACAATCACACCACAAAGCCACTTTTGTGCGTCTAGACCCGTCTATTCAATGTGGTCTTCACATTCTGATAGCAGAAGTCGCATGTAAGTGTCAAGTGTAGACACAACCTCAGTGTACTGATGTGTGGTGTGTGTGTGCGTGCGCATGTACACATCTTACTCTCACTGTGAGTACCAAAAGCACTCTAAAGAATAGTAAACCAACAAAAATTCAGAGAAGTGGGGACATTTTGCCAGTCCTCACTTGTAAAAAAATGCTATTTTAAGGTTAGGTTTAAAATTAGGGTTAGGGGTGAGGTTTAGGGTTAGGCTTGGGAACTAGACGTTTGAATGGGAATCAATTGTAGGTCTCCACTGACTATACCAAACATTAAGAACACCTGCTCTTTCCATGACAGACTGACCAGGTGGACCCAGGTGAAATATATGATCCCTTATTGATGTAACTTGTTAAATTCACTTCAATCAGTGTAGATGAAGGGGAGAGATGGGTTAAAGAAGGATTTTTAAGCCTTGAGACAATTGAGACATGGATTGTGTATGTGTGCCATTCAGAGGGTGAATGGGCAAGACCAAAGATTAAAGTGCCTTTGAACAGAGTATGGTAGTAGGTGCCAGGCGCACCGTGTCAAGAACTGCAACACTGCTGGGTTTTTCACGCTCAACAGTTTCCCGTGTGTATAAAGAATGGTCCACCAACCAAAGGACATCAGGCCAACCTGACACAACATGGGCCAGCATCCCTGTGTATGGTAAGTGTCTGTCTGTATATGTATGTTTGCAATCACAACAAGCCAAGGAGTGCAGCCAGTCAGGCAGCTGGGAGGCTAGCGTGTAAGCCCCATAGAGCAGCGTTTCTTAAAGTATGGGCCGCGACCCAAATAACGTATAAATATTTCATTAATTACTGGATTTGATTTGGCCAAGTGCAACTGCGCTCTCGGCTCAGTGCGCTCTCTCCTTAGCAGCGCTCTCGGCTCAGTGCGCTCTCTCCTTAGCAGCGCTCTCGGCTCAGTGCGCTCTCTCCTTAGCAGCGCTCTCTGCTCAGTGCGCTCTCTCCTTAGCAGCGCTCTCTGCTCAGTGCGCTCTCTCCTTAGCAGCGCTCTCGGCTCAGTGCGCTCTCTCCTTGCAGCGCTCTTGGCTCAGTGGCTCTCTCCTTAGCAGCGCTCTCGGCTCAGTGCGCTCTCTCCTTAGCAGCGCTCTCGGCTCAGTGCGCTCTCTCCTTAGCAGCGCTCTTGGCTCAGTGCACTCTCTCCTTAGCAGCGCTCTCTGCTCAGTTTGGCAGCTGCGCCAGTAGGAGAGGGAGAGGTAGATGCCCTTGTGCTTCGCGGTTCACCGGATCTTTTTTTACAGTTTTCTTGAAGATAATTCCGCACGCTGCAGCGCTGTCGTTCAAGCCACTGACTTGTTATTTCCAGGTCGCCATCACTCACCGCTGTCAAGAAATGGACTCCTGCTAGAACTCACAAGTTTTGACTGAGCTCAATCGTCATGAAACGCAAATAGAAGCACAAGCATTTCGCTACACTCCCATTAACATCTGCTAACCATGTGTATGTGACAAATAAAATTTGATTTGATTTGATACAGTGTTGACTGTGCAGTGCAGAATGTGCTTCGAAAGTGGGAAAGTAAGTCAACTAACAAGACATTGTTGTCATTTTATAACAGGCGATGTTAAGCAGAAATAATGGAGTACTATCTCTCATAGTAGTAGATGTAAGTTTATCTTTCAAACAATCCCCTGGCCTTGTAACGTTACACAGCTAATAGCCAACGTTAGCCAAAGCAAGCTAACTAGCTACTGAGAGTGCAACCCTAAGAAACAGTACAGATGAAGATGAGAAATTCAGGCCTACTGTATATTTTACTGTAGAAATTCTTGTTGAAAACAAGTCTAGGTTGGAACTGTTGCCGTTAAAATACAAGTAATACTTTTTATTTTGAACGGGAATAAACTGATTGAAGCAAGATGCTTTTTGGGGCAAACACTCACAGAGTTATGGGTTGTTCATCTACAGCAGGAAGTGGTCTCCTGCCTGACTGAGAAAGCAGTAGATGTTCTGATCCAGTTTGGCACCACATACCTATGCAAGTCAGGGTTCTCAAGTACAGAAACAGTGTCAATGCTGAGCATGACTTCAGTGTTGTACTGTGAAAAACTGAGCCCAGAATAGACCTGCTGGTTGAAAACTTCAACCAGCCACACACCTCTCATTAGGACTGTGTGTGTGTGTTTTCTGGTCTACATCTGTGTGATGTGATCAATCAGTTTATTCCAGTTCAGAATAAAGAATATGTATTTTAACAGCGACAGTTCCAACCTAGACTTTCTATCAACTATAATTTCTACAGTAAGATGTACAGTAGGCCTGATCATTGTTTTATCTGTACTGTGACTGAGGTTTGCACGATCAAAAAGCCTGTGTGTGTGTGTGTGATGTGATCTGTTTATTCCAGTTCAGAATGAATTGTTGTGTTTAACAGCAACAGTTCTAACCTAGACAGGTATGTAAGAGTGTTGTTAATGGGGAAAAATAAACATGAAAAGATTTATGGGATTTTCATTATTTGTTTTTGCATATTTTTCTAGGCATAATGGCAATGAAATGTATCGATATTTACGTATAGTTGCACATTTTCTTAAGCTTGGGTCCCAGGAAAACACAGAATTTCTCATTTGAGTCCCAGGCTGAAAAAGTTTAAGAACCCATGCCATAGAGGATAACACTCCCATGCTGTACTGTAGTCACCAAGCATAAGTAGCCCCACTGCCTGCTCACACACACATAAACAGGACACACAGGAAGAAACCAAATAATAAACAGGAAGTGCTGCTGATTCTGCATCCTGATTGGCTTGGCTTGGCCGGTTTTGATGCCTACCCTCGAATTGCGTGGGTCAATGCCCCTGTGACACCAGCGTGGAGACCCTGTGGCCAGTCAGTTTGATTGACAAGGCTGACTGGTATGCTATGCTAGCCTATAGAGAGTGTGGTCTATAAGCACGGAGCATTGAACCCATCAGTAGAGTACATTTTCTCCACTCTGTCTCCCTTTTCATAAACACATGTCACACTGGCATTCACCAGAGCCAGACAGAGCACAGCTGTTGCCTCAGTCAGCATCCTTCATGACTGGAAAGAATGGAGGAAGTTGGCCTTGGAGTTTAAATGGAAGCTGTGGGGAAACAACGTCTCTCTGGTTGGCTTGGGAGAGTGGTTCAGGCAAACAAGAAGAGCATTGACGCAGAGGTGTTGAAGAAGAATAGAAAGATGGGCTGTATACTGTACAGCAAGTCTGCATTCTGGTGCTCTGAGAACACATGTTTGCCATAGGTTAACGGAGTGAATTTTTATTTATTTAACCTTTATTTAACTAGGCAAGTCAGTTTAACTAGGCGAGTGAATCTAATATGGAAGTTAACTTCACAGAGAGTAAAATGACCTATAGCCAATGTTATTCATCTCCATCATCTCTCATTAAGGATAATGCATGACTGTGTCTAATCTTTCCATCAATCAGATCCACAGCACTTCAGAAGCTCGTTCAGTTAACTGCAATATTACAGTAAATGAGGCCATGGGCAGACAAGGCCATCACAGATCAATGGGCCAAATCAGTGTGTGTGTGTGCGCTCGAACGCTGCCTGCAGTGCGCTCGACACTATCATGTGCGTATGTGCCTGTGTGAGTGCCTCCGTCCATGCGTGGCTGTGTGTGTGACCCCAGCCATGCCATCTCCTCTGAGCTGATTGACAGAGTGTCCATCTCTCCAGAGTGACCCAGTGAATTATTGATCTCCTGCGGGATAAATTGTACACACCGTCTGGACACAAAGTCGATGCCAATAAAGCAGAAAGAACACGAACACACACACACGAACACACACACACACACACACACACACACACACACACACAGAGAGAGAGAGTATGGATCTCAATCAAGCAGAAACAAAAGCCTGTTTGGAGACACCCTATAGGTGTAATGGACTTTGATAAATGACTTTCATGTCTGTGGATGTAAGTTGAGCACCACGGCTTCAGAAACAGCTGTGGAGTTGAATTATGTACAATAAACTTAAACTGTACATATTCTGTGTAAATAAACAAATACACTGAGTGTATAAAACATTAGGAACACCTTCCTAATATTGAGGTGAGCACCCACCCTGCACTCCCTTTTGCCCTCAGAACAGCCTCAATTCTTCGGGTTATGGACTCTACAAGGTGTTGAAAGCGTTCCACAGATGCTGGCCCATGTTGACTCCAATGCTTCCCACAGTTGTGTCAAGTTGCCTGGATGTCCTTTGGGTGGTGGACCATTCTTGATACACACGGGAAATTGTTGTGTGTGGAAAAACCCAGCAGCGTTGCAGTTCTTGACACCCTCAAACCTGTGCGCCTGGCACCTACTACCATACCGAGTTCAAAGGCACTTAAATCTATTGTCTTGCCCATTCATCCTCTGAATAGCACACATACAAATCTGAAATTCTGATTATTGTGTAACTGCTCTTTCAGATTGTAATGGGAACCTGGCAAAATTCTGGAAAACTGTCAAATCCCTGGAGAGTTCTACCTCCTCTCTGCCACAACAAATTAATTCACTGGCCTCATTATGGGGAAAAAATCCATAATTGATGCATTTAATCACCATTTTATTTAAGTGGGCTATCTCTTTGAAATAACTTCTAAGCCCATTCACTATTATATTGGTCTGGATGCTGAAAAGGGAAACTTGCTGAATAATCAGATAATTTATAGTCAAAGCTTTTCTTTTAGGCCATTTACAGAAAAAGAATACCTGGATATTTTGCTGGCAATAGATAACAAAAATCCACAGGAGCCGACCAATTGGATATTTTTCCCCCCTACAATGTAGAAAATAGTATGAGTAGGTGTGTCTACACTTTTGACTGGTACTGTATATATCTCATACAGGGCACATTTGAAAAAGAGACCTAGGTCTTCCCTGTCCAAATAAAGGTTAAATAAAAAATAAGCATACACAATCCATGTCTCAATTGTCTCAAGGCTTAAAAATCCTTCTTTAACCAGTCTCCTCCCCTTCATCTCCACTGATTGAAGTGGATTTAACAAGTGACATCAAATAAGGGATCATAGTTTTCACCTGGATTCACCTGGTCAGTCTGTGTCATGGAAAGAGCAGGTGTTCCTAATGCTTTGAACATTAACTGTTCACAGCCATTAACTGTTCACAGCCATTAACTGTTCACAGCCATTAACTGTTCACAGCCATTAACTGTTCACAGCCATTAACTGTTCACAGCCATTAACTGTTCACAGCCATTAACTGTTCACAACCATTAACTGTTCACAACCATTAACTGTTCACAGCCATTAACTGTTCACAGCCATTAACTGTTCACAGCCATTAACTGTTCACAGCCATTAACTGTTCACAGCCATTAACTGTTCATTTAACTGTTCACAGCCATTAACTGTTCACAGCCATTAACTGTTCACAGCCATTAACTGTTCACAACCATTAACTGTTCACAGCCATTAACTGTTCACAGCCATCACAGTGTAACCAAACAAACATGGCAGGGCTCCAATGCTTGGCACCAAAACACAACCACCACACACGGCTTCTGCAGCACTACCTCGGCACCCCCTCCTCTCGCTTGGTGAAAGATCTAATGTTTTGTCTCTGCTGACTAGACTGACACGTTTCCACTGCCGATGATCAACCATCTGCAGCAGACGGTGTTCAACCGACAATAGTGAGTTGAGCTCCATAGAAACAGAAGTATCACTCATCACAGAACGTCAACATGAATGGGAATATCAGTTCTAGTAATCATGGATCTAGAATTAAAACCTTGTTAGAACCGTAGGAAATCATCACTGACTGCATACCAGGGCCTCAGCAACGATCTAGGATATCACCCCCACTACCATCCGTTACATCTATTTATTTGCCAGATATCCTTTTAAAAAGATTATGAGACAGAGAGAGGGAGATGATTCTACCCTGGATATAATTGACAACATTAACAGATGCCGGGGGAGGGATGGCAGGGTCCAAGCGCTCCACTCCCATAGCAGCGAAGGGAAAAACAAACAAGCAAAACAAACCTAACATGAATAAATCCGAAACCAAAACAAACGTTGAGGGATTTGTGACATTGGTTGTCATGATTCGTCATCACAGGATGACACACAACCTCCGTTACACCGTTAAAGAGGAGAACATTCCCTTAGATTGAATGACAAGTACGTTTAATCCTTTTTGTACGCTGCGTCTGCAACCATAGAGGAAAATAATGCAAAAACACCCTCATATCTAACCCATACATTTATTCAGATCAGAGCCACTTATAAATCAGTACATTCAACTAGATGAACAACCACAGGCTATCAATCCCTGCAGGCTCTTCAAAAGACCTGCTTTACATCTGTCTCTCCACTTTCTTATTAGCCACTTCAGTGAGCTTTACCCAGGGTTCATAGGGAGCTCAGGGCCCATGCTACTCCAGATACAGATGTTGGATCTTAATTTGACCAGGATTGTGGTCAAGCAATGCAGGTGTAGAAGCCTCTGGAGAATGACGTCTGGGTTGTGTTCACTAGGGCAAGCCAAGGCAAAACCTTTTTCAATGGTTTGCAACGGTAGGTGGTGTATGTTTTTGCCAAGGTCACTACTGTTACTGTACCAGACAGATCTAAGTGCATTTAGTTTGATCTAACACTCAGATAATGGTATTTAACATAGTTCTCCTGAACAACACATTTCCTCCATTCTGAACAACACATTTCCTCCATTCTGAACCCAACCTGAACATCAGTTGTCTGGTATGTGGTATTTTCCTTAAATCAGTTATGCAGGGCTCTGTGCATCGCCATCAACTGGTCCAATCAATAGGTGTTTTTCAAGCCCTGATTCAACTATAGCGAAAAGGGTTGTGGAAGGGCACCAACAGGAATGTGTTTGACAGACGGTTGGTTGCCCCATGGGACCTCAGCATGACCTACCTGGGACCTCCTGTCAATGAAATTCAGTCAATAAGGCTCTCCCTCTTTCTCTCTTAGTAACAACAGGGCATTTGGAAAGTATTCAGACACCTTGAATACGTTACAGCCTTATTCTAAAATTGATTATATAAAACAATTTCTGCAGCAATCTATATACAATACCCCATAATGTCAAAGCAAAAATAGTTTACTTGATTTTTGCCCAAATTTATTACAAAAAAAAACAGAAATACCTTACTTACATAAGTATTCAGACCCTTTGCTATGAGACTTGAAATTGATCTCAGGAGCATCCTGTTTCCATTGATCATCCTTGAGATGCTTCTACAACTTGGAGTCCACCTGTGGTAAATTCAATTGATTGGACATGATTTGGAATGGCACACACCTGTCTATATAAAGGTCCCACAGTTGACAGTACATGTCAGCGCAAAAACCAAGCCAATGAGGTTGAAGGAATTGTCCGTAGAGCTCCAAGACAAGATTGTGTCGAGGCACAGATCTGGGGAAGGGTACCAAAAAATGTCTGCAGCATTGAAGGTCCCCAAGAACAGTGACCTCCATCATTCTTAAATAGAAGAAGTTTGGAACCACCAAGACTCTTCCCCGAGCTGAGCAATCGTGGGAGAAGGGCCTTAGTCAGGGAGGTAACCAAGAACCCGACGGTCACTCTGACAGAGCTCTAGAGTTCCTCTGTGGAGATGGGAGAACCTTCCAGAAGGACAACCATCTCTGCAGCACTCTACCAATCAGGCCTTTATGGTAGAGTAGCCAGACAGAAGCCACTCCTCAGTAAAAGGCACATGACAGCCCATTTGGAGTTTGCCAAAAGGCACCTAAAGACTTTCAGACCATGACAAACAAGATTCTCTGGTTTGATGAAACCTAGATTGAACTCTTTAGCCTGAATGCTAATCTGGAGGAAACCTGGCACAATCCCGAAAGTGAAGCATGAGGGTAGCAGCATCATACTGTGGGGATGTTTTTCAGCAGTAGGGACTGAAAGACTAGTCAGCATTGAGGCAAAAATGAACAGAGCAAAGTACAGAAAGATCCTTGCTGAAAACCTGCTCCAGAGCGCTCAGGACCTCAGACTGGGGCGAAGGTTCAACCTTCCAACAAAACAACAACCCTAAGCACACAGCCAAGACAACGCAGGTGTGGCTTTGGGACAAGTCTCTGAATGTCCTTGAGTGGCCCAGTCAGATGCCGAACTTGAACCCGATCTACCATCGCTGGAGAGACCTGAAAATAGCTTTAGAGGATCTGCAGAGAAGAATGGGAGAAACTCCCCAAATACTGGGTTGCCAAGCTTGTAATGTCATACCCAAGAAGACTCAAATCAAATCAAATGTTATTTGTCACATACACATGGTTAGCAGATGTTAATGTGAGTGTAGCGAAAAGCTTGTGCTTCCAGTTCCGACAGTGTAGTACTGTAATATCAACAAGTAATCTAACAATTACACAACAACTACCTTATACACACACATGCAAAGGGATGGAATGAGAATATGTACATATGAATATATGGGTGAGCGATGGCCGAGCGGCATAGGCAAGATGCAATAGATGGTATAAGATACAGCACATGAGATGAGTGATGTAAGATATGTAAACATTATTAAAGTGGTATTATTTAAAGTGACTAGTGATCCATTTATTAAAGTGGCAAAGGATTTCAAGTCTGTATGCAGGCAGTAGCCTCTCTGTGTTAGTGATGGCTGTTTAACAGTCTGAATGTCTTGAGATAGAAGCTGTTTTTTAGTCTCTCGGTCCCTGCTTTGATGCACCTGTACTGACCTCGCCTTCTGGATGGTAGCGGGTTGAACAGGCAGTGATTCGGGTGGTTGTTGCCCTTGATGATCTTTTTGGTCTTCCTGTGACATCGAGTGGTGTAGGTGTCCTGGTAGTTTGCCCCCGGTGATGTGTTGTGCAGACCGCACCACCCTCTGGAGAGCCCTGCGATTGACGGCGGTGCAGATTCTGTACTAGGTGGTGATGCAGCCTGACAGGATGCTCTCAATTGTGCATCTGTAAAAGTTTGTCAAGGTTTTAGGTGACAAGTCAAATGTCTTGTCACTCCCTGTAGGCTGTCTTGTAGTTGTTGGTAACAAGCCCACTGCTGTTGTGTCGTCTGAAAACTTGATGATTGACTTGGAGGTGTGTATGGCCATGCAGTCATGGGTGAACCGAGAGTACAGGAGTGGTCTGAGCACGCACCCTTGAGGGGCCCCAGTGTTGAGGATCAGCGAAGAGGAGATATTTCCTACCCTCACCACCAGGGGGCGGCCTGTCAGGAAGTCCAGGACCCAATTGCACAGGGCGGGGTTGAGATCCAGGGCCTCAAGCTTAATGATGAGCTTGGAGGTACTATGGTGTTGAATGCTGAGCTGTAGTCAATGAACAGCATTCTTACATAGGTATTCCTCTTGTCCAGATGGGATAGGGCAGTGTGCAGTGTGATGGCGATTGCATCGTCTGTGGACCTGTTGGGGCGTGATATCATCCTTGACTAGTCTCTCAAAGCACTTAATGATGACAGAAGTGAGTGTTACGGGGCAATAGACATTTAGTTCAGTTATCTTTTCCTTCTTTGGTACAGGAACAATGGTGAACAATGGTGAAGCATGTGGGAACAGCAGACTGGGATCGGGAGCGATTGAATATGTCTCTAAATACACCAGCCAGCTGGTCTGCGCATGCTCTGAGGACGTGGCTAGGGAAAGCAGGCAAAGAAGGTGTTTAGTTTGTCTGGAAGCAAGACATCCGTGTCCTTGACGAGGTTGGTTTTCTTTTTGTAGTCCGTAATTGCCTGTAGACCCTGCCACATATGTCCCGTGTCTGAGCCATTGAATTGCAACTCAACTTTGTTCCTATATCGACATTTCGCTTGTTTGATTGCCTTGCAGAGGGATTAACTACACTGTTTATATTCGGCCATATTCCCCAACCTCTTTCCATGGTTGAACGCGGAGGTTCGCACTTTCAGTTCTACCCACGATTTCTGGTTAGGGTAGGTTTTAATAGTCACAGTGGGTGCAACATCTCCAATGCACTTCCTTATAAACTCACTCACCGAGTCAGTGTATAAATGGATGTTATTCTCTGAGGCTTCCCGGAACATTTCCCAGTCCGCGTGATCAAAACAATCTTGAAGCGTGGTCAGACCAGAGTTGAATGGTTCTAGTCATGGGAACATTCTGTTTTAGTTTCTGCCTATAGGACGGTAGGAGCAAGATGGAGTCGTGGTTGGATTTTCCGAAGGAAGGGCGGGGAGGGCCTTGTATGGATTAGAGTAGCAGTGATCAAGTGTATTGCCAGCGCAGGTGCTACAGTCAATGTGTTGGTAGAATTTAGGTAGACTTGTTCACAAATTAGCTTTGTTAAAATCCCCAGCTACAATAAATTCAGCCTCATAAAATATATTTTCCAGTTTACATAGATTCCAGTGAAGTAACTATTTCTCTCTCTCTACGTCTCACTCACTCACTCACTCACTCACTCACTCACTCACTCACTCACTCACTCACTCACTCACTCACTCACTGTGCGCGCCTGGCAAATGAGTGAATGTTGGTGATCCTTGACTTGCCCTCGACCTATACACACAACTCTCCCACTGTTTATTCCTCAAGATCATGTCTTGAAAACAAACACAGAGAAATTCTGGAGTGCTACATGCCTCCCCCTGTCCTCCTACCGTCTCCTCCAGCACAGAGCGCTCTCTTTCTTTCCTGCCTGACCCCCCCCCTCTCCCCCTTCTCCTTATGTGAGACAGGACAGAGAGCTGACAGCTTCTAAAAATAGCAGCCTGGGTAGAGGCATGTTCTGGCCCTCTCCATTCATACACTTTGGCTTTTTTGTGCATATAACAAAACTAAAAGATGAAGCTTTTCTAAGAAGTTAAAACGAGGTCCTGACATTTCTCAGGAGGGCTTTAGTTTAGAGACTGTTTGGTGGTTTACCAGTTCACCAAGGCTGCACATTAAACCATTACCATAGAGTGAATAGCAAGTGGAATAACAATTCCATAGCTACTGTATAACCAAAATGTGTTCATTTATGCTCTTACTCTTTTTATAAGTTGAAATGACTATAATAGCCAAAGAAAAAGCGATACTGGTATTAAAACTGAATCTCTTTTCAAGTAGTCAGCAGCCAAAACACCTCTTATTGATAGGGGACTGTTTCAGCCTCACTCTAAACACTGTTGACGTGACAACCATGGAAGCCTAGACATGCACTAAGGAGCTTGTTATATATAATTAACGTAGCGAAAGGAGGAAAAAACAAGCTTTTTCAATTATCAGATGACATTCCTTCTCCTACATCTGTCCCCCCTCTCTCTCTGTCCCCCCTTCTCTCTGTCCCCCTTCTCTCTCTGTCCCCCTTCTCTCTCTGTCCCCCTCTCTCTCTGTCCCCCTCTCACTCTGTCCCCCTTCTCTCTCTGTCCCCCTCTCTCTCTGTCCCCCTTCTCTCTCTGTACCCCCTCTCTGTACCCCCTCTCTCTCTGTACCCCCTCTCTCTATGTGGACCCCCTTTCTCTCTCTCTGTACCCCCTTCTCTCTGTCCCCCTCCCTCTGTCCACCCCCTCTCTCTGTACCCCCTCTCTCTGTACCCCCTTCTCTCTGTCCCCCCTCTCTCTCCCCCTTCTGTACCTCCCCTTCTCTCTGTACCCCCTTCTCTCTGTCCCCCCCTCTCTCTGTACCCCCTTCTCTCTGTCCCCCCTTCTCTCTGTACTCCTCCTTCTCTCTGTACCCCCCTTCTCTCTGTACCTCCCTTTCTCTCTGTACCCCTTCTCTCTGTCCCCCCTCTCTCTGTACTCTCCCTCTCTGACTCCCCCTCTCTCTGTCCCCCCTCTCTCTCTGTACCCGCCTCTCTCTGTACCCCCTTCTCTCTGTCCCCCTTCTCTCTGTACCCCCTCTCTCTCTGTCCCCGCTCTCTCTATCCCCCTTCTCTCTTTACTCCCCTTCTCTCTTTACCCCCCTTATCTCTGTCCCCCCTTCTCTCTGCCCCCCTCCTCTGTCCACCCCCTCTCTCTGTACCCCCTCTCTCTGTACCCCCTTCTCTCTGTCCCCCTCTCTCTGTCCCCCTCTCTCTCTGTACCCCCTTCTCTCTGTACCTCCCCTTCTCTCTGTACCCCCTTCTCTCTGTCCCCCCTCTCTCTGTACCCCCTTCTCTCTGTCCCCCTTCTCTCTGTACTCCTCCTTCTCTCTGTACCCCCTTCTCTCTGTACCTCCCTTTCTCTCTGTACCCCCTTCTCTCTGTCCCCCTCTCTCTGTACTCTCCCTCTCTGACTCCCCCTCTCTCTCTGTCCCCCCTCTCTCTCTGTACCCGCCTCTCTCTCTGTACCCCCCTTTTCTCTGTCCCCCTTCTCTCTGTACCCCCTCTCTCTCTGTCCCCCGCTCTCTCTATCCCCCTTCTCTCTTTACTCCCCTTCTCTCTTTACCCCCCCTTCTCTCTTCCCCCCCTTCTCTCTGTACTCCCCCTTCTCTCTCTGTACTCCCCCTTCTCTCTCTGTACTCCCCCTTCTCTCTGCACACCCCCTTCTCTCTCAGCACGCCCCCTTCTCTCTGCACTCCCCCTTCTTTCTGTACTCCCCCTTCTCTCTCTCTCTCTGTACTCCCCTTCTCTCTCTGTACTCCCCCTTCTCTGTACTCCCCTTCTCTCTCTGTACTCCCCCTTCTCTCTCTGTACTCCCCTTCTCTCTCTGTACTCCCCCTTCTCTCTGTCCCCCTTCTCTCTGTCCCCCATTCTCTCTGTACTTCCCCCTTCTCTCTGTCCCCCACTTATCTCTGTACTCCCCCTTCTCTCTCTGTACTTCCCCTTCTCTCTCTGTACTCCCCCTTCTCTCTCTGTACTCCCCCTCTCTCTCTGTCCCCCCTTCTCTCTCTGACCCCCCTCTCTCTCTGTACCCCCCTTTTCTCTGTCCCCCTTCTCTCTGTACCCCTCTCTCTCTGTCCCCCGCTCTCTCTATCCCCCTTCTCTCTTTACTCCCCTTCTCTCTTTAACCCCCTTCTCTCTGTCCCCCTTCTCTCTGTACACCCCCTTCTCTCTGTACTCCCCCTCTCTCTGTACCCCCTTCTCTCTGTCCCCCTTCTCTCTGTACTCCTCCTTCTCTCTGTACCCCCTTCTCTCTGTACCTCCCTTTCTCTCTGTACCCCCTCTCTCTGTACTCTCCCTCTCTCTGACTCCCCCTCTCTCTGTCCCCCCTTCTCTCTGTACTCCTCCTTCTCTCTGTACCCCCTTCTCTCTGTACCTCCCTTTCTCTCTGTACCCCCTTCTCTCTGACTCCCCCTCTCTCTCTGTCCCCCTCTCTCTCTGTACCCCCTCTCTCTCTGTACCCCCTTTTCTCTGTACCCCCTTTTCTCTGTACCCCTCTCTCTCTGCCCCCCGCTCTCTCTATCCCCCTTCTCTCTTTACTCCCCCTTCTCTCTTTACTCCCCTTCTCTCTTTACTCCCCCTTCTCTCTGTACTCCCCTTCTCTCTCTGTACTCCCCCTTCTCTCTCTGTACTCCCCTTCTCTCTGCACCCCCTTCTCTCTCTGCACTCCCCCTTCTCTCTGTCCCTCCCTTCTCTTTCTGTACTCCCCCTTCTCTCTCTGTACTCCCCTTCTCTCTCTGTACTCCCCCTTCTCTCTGTCCCCCCTTCTCTCTGTCCCCCATTCTCTCTGTACTCCCCCCTTCTCTCTGTCCCCCACTTATCTCTGTACTCCCCTTCTCTCTCTGTACTTCCCCTTCTCTCTCTGTACTCCCCTTCTCTCTCTGACACCCCCTCTCTCTGTACCCCCCTCTCTCTCTGTACCCCCTTTTCTCTGTCCCCCTTCTCTCTGTACCCCTCTCTCTCTGTCCCCGCTCTCTCTATCCCCCTTCTCTCTGTACTCCCCCTTCTCTCTCTGTACTCCCCCTTCTCTCTGCACCCCCTTCTCTCTCAGCACCCCCCTTCTCTCTGCACTCCCCCTTCTCTCTGTCCCCCCACCTTCTCTTTCTGTACTCCCCCTTCTCTCTCTGTACTCCAACTTCTCTCTCTGTACTCCCCTTCTCTCTCTGTACTCCCCTTCTCTCTGACCCCCTTCTCTCTGTCCCCTATTCTCTCTGTACTCCCCCTTCTCTCTGTCCCCCACTTATTTCTGTACTCCCCCTTCTCTCTCTGTACTTCCCTTCTCTCTCTGTACTCCCCCTTCTCTCTCTGTTCTCCCCCTTCTCTCCGTCCCCCCCTTCTCTCTGTCCCCCCTTCTCTCCGTACTCCCCATTCTCTCCGTCCCCCCTTCTCTCTGTCCCCCACTTCTCTCTCACTCCCCCCTTCTCTCTCTGTACTCCCCCTTCTCTCTGTCCCCCTTCTCTCTGTCCCCCTTCTCTCTGTCCCCCACTTCTCTCTGTCCCCCCTTTCTCTCTGTCCTCCCCTTCTCTCTGTCCCCCTTCTCTCTGTCCCCCACTTCTCTCTGTACTCCCCCTTCTCTCTCCGTACTCCCCATTCTCTCTGTCCCCCCTTCTCTCTGTACCCCCTCTCTCTGTACCCCCTTCTCTCTATCCCCCCTTCTCTCTGTCCCCCTTCTCTCTGTCCTCCCCTTCTCTCTATGACCCCCTTCTCTCTGTCCCCCCTTCTCTCTGTACCCCCTTCTCTCTGTCCCCCACTTCTCTCTGTACTCCCCCTTCTCTCTCCGTACTCCCCATTCTCTCTGTCCACCCCTTCTCTCTGTCCACCCCTTCTCTCTATCCACCCCTTCTCTCTGTCCCCCCTTCTCTCTGTCCCCCACTTCTCTCTCACTCCCACTTCTCTCTCACCCCCACTTCTCTCTCACTCCCACTTCTCTCTCACCCCCACTTCTCTCCCTGCCTCCATCCACCCACCCACCCATCCAAGCCTCTTCCATTCTCTCTGCTGCTCTCAGTCATCTAAAAATACATCTTCGTTTCCTTTTCTCCCTCTCGTTAATTGAAGCACAACATACTCCTGATTAGCCAGGAGTGAGGAAGCGGGCGTGCTAAGGCTGACTTAGCGTTGGCAATAAGGACATGACAGGCCCATGAAAGATGCAGGTAGAAGAAATTACATTATTCAGCCTGCAATGCCTCCTACTTCACTGTGCACTTTACGTCACTGGCTGAATAAGGCCACACTTAGGCTGCATCTGAAATAGGGCTGGTCAAAAGTAGTGCACTATATAGGGAATATGCGCGCCATTTGGGACACACCCTCACTCTAACTAGTGCTGTGGTAGACTGGAGCATCACACTTCACTGGCTGGCTGGCTGGCTGTAAACAAGTCTATAGTTGCGTTAGACAGTATTTTGACCAATCAGATCAGTTCTAAAAAAGAGCTGACGTTATAAAAATTATAATAAGGCCAAACTTATAATATTAGATAGTGGTGCAGTTAGCTGGAGATGTGGAGTTGTTTTTCTGTTTTGTGAAAGAAGACCAAGGTTGAATTCCCGAATTGGAACCGTGTTCTCTGACATTGCTGTTGTAAGAAATGGTAATAGAGCTCTGCTGATGTGGAGAATGTTGTGAGCCATATAGCGTGTTCATATGCAGTCTGTGAATATCGAAACCATCTTGAACGGAGTAAAAAAAAAAAAGTCCGACTGTTTCGGCTCAAAGCCATTTAGAAGAGCACTATGAATGTTCTACTTTTCAAATGTAGATGGAAATGTAAATTCATGAATTGTGATCATTCCTTCAACGTCGTCAAGCTATTATACCACTAAGATGAACAGGTCACCAGCAACCCATTACCTTGTTTGTGCATTCTGTTTCCTTTGAATGAGTCACAGATTTACAAAGCAGAAGCGTGAAGACTCTTGTCCCACCATTATTCTTAGCGTTGGTGTTGATGATGCCATACGAAAACCTAATTAGATTTCACAATTAAGGTCCCATCTTTCAACTCTAACTGTGTGGAACAGCCGGAGGAAGGCTCTGTGCATATTCACTAAACCTCATCACATAAAAAGTAGCCTCATTTGGGATGGAAGATCATCTTTAGTGTTTCTGCACAGTCCGACTGCAATGGACTCGACCTCAAACACTCCCATTGTATCTTACCTGTGTTATAGTGCTTGGTGCAGTATCTCAGATCCGTCTCATCCTTCATTATGAACTGTGGGAGGGTCAACCCATCAGCTACCTGGACTGGTCCATTCTCCTGCCACTCAAAGATCAGGTCGTTCATTGTGTAGCCAACTGGAAAAGAAGAGAGGCGGGACTTGCAATCAGATAATATAGCCTCGGCCCGGGTTACTGTACAGTAAAAGTACTGTGTTTATCAACAGCTGACGTAAAAAAGCTTTTATAAATACATATTCAATTGATGATTTATACATTTCATATCTCCACCTAGACCAGATTTATGGGAAGATCAAAATATCATGGATACCCTTTGTGTTATATGCTGTATCATACAATATCAATAGTATGGATTACACTGCATCAAGGATAAGTTGTTCCTTTCAATAGATCAACCAGGAGTCAATGTTGTTAATGTCGCACTGTCTTTAGTGCTAAAGGAATAAGCACGGGCAGACTTCATGGGCCAACCCACTATTTAGTATACCAATCCACTATTTAGTATACCAATCCACTATTTAGTATACCAACCCACTATTTAGTATACCAATCCACTATTTAGTATACCAACCCACTATTTAGTATACCAATCCACTATTTAGTATACCAATCCACTATTTAGTATACCAATCCACTATTTAGTATACCAATCCACTATTTAGCATACCAATCCACTATTTAGTATACCAATCCACTATTTAGCATACCAATCCACTATTTAGTATACCAATCCACTATTTAGTATACCAATCCACTATTTAGTATACCAATCCACTATTTAGTATACCAATCCACTATTTAGTATGCCAATCCACTCTTTAGTATGCCAATCCACTATTTAGTATACCAATCCACTATTTAGTATACCAATCCATTTGGCCGCCTTTCGTTCCAGTTCTCTGCTGCCTGTGACTGGAACGAATTGCAAAAATCGCTGAAGTTGGAGACTTTTATCTCCCTCACCAACTTCAAACATCTGCTATCTGAGCAGCTAACCGATCGCTGCAGCTGTACATAGTCTATCGGTAAATAGCCCACCCAATTGTACCTACCTCTTCCCCATACTGTTAATATTTATTTACTTTTCTGCTCTTTTGCACACCAATATCTCTACCTGTACATGACCATCTGATCATTTATCACTCCAGTGTTAATCTGCAAAATTGTAATTATTCGCCTACCTCCTCATGCCTTTTGCACACAATGTATATAGACTCTCTTTTTTTTCTACTGTGTTATTGACTTGTTAATTGTTTACTCCATGTGTAACTCTGTGTTGTCTGTTCACACCGCTATGCTTTATCTTGGCCAGGTCGCAGTTGCAAATGAGAACTTGTTCTCAACTAGCCTACCTGGTTAAATAAATGTGAAATAAAAAAAATGTAGTATACCAATCCACTATTTAGTATACCAACCCACTATTTAGTATACCAATCCACTATTTAGTATACCAATCCACTATTTAGTATACCAACCCACTATTTAGTATACCAATCCACTATTTAGTATACCAACCCACTATTTAGTATACCAATCCACTATTTAGTATACCAATCCACTATTTAGCATACCAATCCACTATTTAGTATACCAATCCACTATTTAGTATACCAATCCACTATTTAGTATACCAATCCACTATTTAGTATGCCAATCCACTCTTTAGTATGCCAATCCACTATTTAGTATGCCAATCCACAACAACCTTGGATTATAATGGTTTATCCATTCAAAAATGGGTAATTCAGGCAATGATTTCCCAGGATGGAATGTGTGACTGAGGCCTTACAGATAATGGAGTGACTGACGTGAAAGGAGGAGGGATGGAATGTGTGACTGAGGCCTTACAGATAATGGAGTGACTGACGTGAAAGGATGGGGGATGGAATGTGTGACTGAGGCTTTACAGATAATGGAGTGACTGACGTGAAAGGAGGAGGGATGGAATGTGTGACTGAGGCCTTACAGATAATGGAGTGACTGACGTGAAAGGAGGAGGGATGGAACGTGTGACTGAGGCCTTACAGATAATGGAGTGACTGACGTGAAAGGAGGGGGGATGGAAAGTGCTCTAATGTGATCAGATGAACAAAACAAGTCTGATTCTAAAGCTATGTTGACTCTACGATAATATCTCAGGAACGGCATGTAAAACTGGGACCTTGAAATAGGGAAAAAAAGGAATCCATTAGTTTATTCCTCGGAATAAAGTCCCAGTTAACTGAGTACTAGTCATGCTAATGACCTCTTTCCATTTGAAGCATTAACATCTCCTATGGTGTCCATCAGCTAGCTTGTCACGTTCAGACCTTTATTTCCTTTGTTTTGTCATTATTTAGGATGGTCAGGGCGTGAGTGGGGGTGGGCAGTCTATGTTTGTTTTTCTAGGTTTTGGGTATTTCTATGTTTCGGCCTAGTATGGTTCTCAATCAGAGGCAGGTGTCATTAGTTGTCTCTGATTGAGAATCATACTTAGGTAGCCTGGGTTTCACTGTGTGTTTGTGGGTGATTGTTCCTGTCTCTGTGTTTTGCACCAGATAGGGCTGTTTTAGGTTTTCACACGTTTGTTGTTTTGCTAGTTATTTCATGTCTAGTTCCTTGATTAAAGAACATGAATAACCACCACGCTGCATTTTGGTCCGCTTCTCCTTCACCACAGGAAAACCCTTACAGAATCACCCACCACAACAGGACCAAGCGGCGTGGTAACGGGCAACAGCAACAGCGGCGCAAAGAGGAATGGACATGGGACGATGTATTGGACGGCAAGGGTTGCTACACCTGGGAGGAGATCCTGGCTGGACGGGATCGCCTTCCATGGGAACAGGTGGAGGCAGCTAGGAGAGCAGAGGCAGCCGGAGAGAGGAGCCAGCGATATGAGGGAACACGGCTGGCAAGGAAGCCCGAGAGGCAGCCCCAAAAATGTCTTGGGGGAGGCACACAGGAAGTGTGGCGAAGCCAGGTAGGAGACCTGCGCCAACTTCCTGTGCTTACCGGGGGGCGAGAGAGACCGGGCAGGCACCGTGTTATGCGGTGGAGCGCACGGTGTCCCCAGTGCGGGTGCATAGCCCGGTGCGGTACATTCCAGCTCCGCGTATCGGCCGGGCTAGAGTGGGCATCGAGCCAAGTGCCATGAAGCCGGCTCTATGCATCTGGTCTCCAGTGCGTCTCCTTGGGCCGGCTTACATGGCACCAGCCTTGCGTATGGTGTCCCCGGTTCCACCTCGCCGCACTGGCAGGGCGACTGGGACCATTCAACCAGGTAAGGTTGGGCAGGCTCGGTGCTCCAGAGCTCCAGTGCGCCTGCACGGTCCAGTCTATCCGTCACCACCTCCACGCACCAGCCCCCCGGTGGCAGCCCCCCGCACCAGGCTGTCTCTCCGGCTCATCCTTACAGGGGCTCCCTCCTCTCCAGCGCATCCGGAGTCTCCCGCCTGTTCGGCGCTACCAGAGCTCCCGCCCCTCATTCCAGAGGTGCCAGAGCTACTCAGTCCAGCGCTGCCAGAGCCTTCCTCTCCAGCGTTGACGGAGCTTCCCGTCTGCCCAGCGCCATCTGAGCTACCCGTCTGCCCAGCGCCATCTGAGCTACCCGTCTGCCCAGCGCCATCAGTCACCCATCTGCCCAGCGCCATCTGAGCCACCCGTCTGCCCAGCGCCGCCTGTGCCGCCAGTCTGCAAGGGGCCGCCTGTACCGCCAGTCTGCAAGGGGCCGCCAGTGCCGCCAGTCAGCCAGGGGCCGCCAGTGCCGCCAGTCAGCCAGGGGCCGCCAGTCAGCCAGGTGCCGCCAGTCAGCCCAGAGGCGCCAGAGCCCCTCAGCCCAGAGGCGCCAGAGCCCCTCAGCCCAGAGGCGCCAGAGCCCCTCAGCCCAGAGGCGCCAGAGCCCCTCAGCCCAGAGGCGCCAGAGCCCCTCAGCCCAGAGGCGCCAGAGCAGCTGCCCCTCTGTCCCGAGCAGCTGCCCCTCTGTCCCGAGCAGCTGCCCCTCTGTCCCGAGCAGCTGCACCTCTGTCCCGAGCTGCACCTCTGTCCAGTGGGGTCATTGAGAGGGGTTGCCATGGTTAGAGAGCCACGGAGGCGGACAATGAGGCGGACTAAGACAATGGTGAAGTGGGGTTCGCGTCCCGCGCCAGAGCCGCCACCGCGGACAGACGCCACCGCGGACAGACGCCACCGCGGACAGACGCCCACCCAGACCCTCCCCTATAGGTCAAGGTTTTGCGGCCGGAGTCCGCACCTTTGGGTACTGTCACGTTCTGACCTTTATTTCCTTTGTTTTGTATTTATTTAGTATGGTCAGGGCGTGAGTTGGGGTGGGCAGTCTGTTTGTTTTTCTATGATTTGGGTAGTTCTATGTTTCGGCCTAGTATGGTTCTCAATCAGAGGCAGGTGTCATTAGTTGTCTCTGATTGAGAATCATACTTAGGTAGCCTGGGTTTCACTGTGTGTTTGTGGGTGATTGTTCCTGTCTCTGTGTTTTGCACCAGATAGGGCTGTTTTAGGTTTTCACACGTTTGTTGTTTTGCTAGTTATTTCATGTCTAGTTCCTTGATTAAAGAACATGAATAACCACCACGCTGCATTTTGGTCCGCTTCTCCTTCACCACAGGAAAACCCTTACAGATCGTGACATAGCTGTAGGGAACGGGCATGCTAACAGCTATGCACTATTGTGCAAGATGAAAAAACTATCCAGTCTCCAGTAGGAAAATATATCTTTGAACGTAAGGACACTGAAAGATACCGACAAGAGTTAAATAATCAAGAGAAATGATATGAAATATTTGCAGCTGGATATAGAAGCATCTTGAATATATCTGCACCCCGCATGTAGGCTATTTATCTTTAACCCAACGTATCCCATGATGCAGTTCACCAGCCCAGGGGACTAGGCAGTGCAGACATTTCGGTTAATATTGGGAGATGAAATTAGACAAAGCAGCCTCCGCAGTATGAGTCAATGTACTGTAGTCACAACATGACTCAGAGCTTCCTCTGCTCCTACATTCCTATTGGCTCGCACTAATGGCTGATTTTCGAATGCCAGTTTACGTCTTAGGTGGTGGATGAGGTGCGTTTCCCCCTATGTGAAGCACTTGGAGCATCTGGAAAAGCTCTATACACTGTCCAATAAATGACATTATTAGGCTAAATACTGGCCATGCACTCTAAAGATGCTACAGTATCCCAACAGACCGACCATCATAACCATTCATTATAATTGATAAGATTTCATAAATGACATGAAATAACCCATGCCTATCTATTTCCCTCCATTCCAGACACCGGGCATCGACCCATCAACGTCATTCCCTTTTCACATTTGAGCTCACATTTCAAATGGCTAAAGCCAGCCAGAAGGGCCTCGCCAACTGTGGTACATAAAATAATGAAATAACCCCGGGGCCGTAAAAAACGAAGACAAATGACCTCCCCAAGCATTAAACAGTACAGCGCCATGGTAACTATCCCCTCGGGCCGCAACTGCACTGGAAAGGACAGGGTGTGTAAAAATGTATAACAACAATTAATGATGTAGCTCCATGTAATTATCGCGTCTCTGTGTCCATTTTGTACTTCTTTCCACACGTTAGAGAGGTGTAGAGGGGGGAGGAGACGGGAAAGTTAGAGGAGACCGAGGGAGGGGGGTGGGGGGGTCATTTAGCATGGTCATTACTATTAATATAAATGAATCCACCCTCTGCCACCCCTCTGAACATATTTAATTTGTAGGTAATGAAGGGAGACATAGAGGAGGGTTTCCTACTCGCTACCAGACATTGATTCACTTCCCACTCACTGCAGTGTCTTCCACATCTGACCATGTATGCCAACCTCTGCCTATACCCAAGTCAAATTATACGCTTTTCTCAACACACTACCTTGCTTATTAAAAATAGAGTCACTTCAAGTTCAGGCCAAGTTATAGCACATCATACAGACTGTTAATACATCGTTCATATTATATCATATGTGCTCCCTCTGTATTCCTTCAATATAAGTCATTGAGTCCTGCTGATTGGAGTGTTTCTACATGATCTTCTGTGGGTTAACGTGCTTGGCCTATCTGATCCAAGCCGTTCAGCGGCTGGCTGAGCAGAGCAGGCTTTCGTTTCGTGGGGTACAGTGTGTGTACAATGTGTCCACGCCACTGCTGCTAGCTCTGTGGGAGTAAAGTGTTATCTTGTGACTGGCGTTATCACAGTCATGTTTTGACTAGAGAGAGCGAGAGAGCGAGGGGAGTACTACATAGATGTCCTGGCTAAAAGCCTCTGCAGCTGCGACACAGCAGCAATCGGCATGAATTATTTTGCGACACACTCGGGCCCTTGTGCAAATGTACAGTGGGGCAAAAAAGTATTTAGTCAGACACCAATTGTGCAAGTTCTCCCACTTAAAAAGATGAGAGAGGCCTGTAATTTTCATCATAAGTAAACTTCAACTATGACACAAAATGAGAAAAAAAATTCCAGAAAATCACATTGTAGGATTTTTAATGAATTTATTTGCAAATTATGGTGGGAAATAAGTATTAAGTATTGTAAGTATTTGCCAATTTGCTACGTCTTTTAGTGGACAGCGGACACATCCAGTGCTGTGTCTCCTCAAGTCCACACATCTTTAACAAGGTAACGGAGCACTTCCTTTACTCCATGTGGTAAGTGCTAATAGGGCAGTGTGCTGTAGGGAGATGGGGAACGCATAGCGATTGATGGTCCACAGGGATTGATTTCTGCTGTGTAGGAACCCCACTCACAAACTGAAGCGGCTCGTCTTGATGGATGAAGTGATTGGGTCTTGAAATGCTCCGTATATGCACATATTCAGCCGGCACTTGATATGCTTATACATGTCCTCCCTTATTAGAAGTGCAGACTTTTGCATATCTAAATATATGTTAATAACCCTCCACTAACAGCCTTCATAACCAATTATGACTGGTCTACTGGCCTGAATGAGTCCATTCCACAAGGCCATATAGACAGTCCAGGCAGGAAGAGACCCTAGAGTATTAGGTCAGCGGTGTGTGTGTGTGTGTTTGTTAGAATGTGTGTGTGTGTGTGTGTGTGTAAGCGAGAGCCTACATTCGTGCATCTGTGTAGTCACAAGAGGACATACCACCCACACTGGCATGACAAGGCATTATTATCCTACCCAGGTAAACCCATGCCCACGCTCTCTCAACCACAAATCTTATCATATTATTTTACCAGTGACCTCATTATTTATTGGAACTATAAAAAGCTCCCTACTGCCCGTCAGATGAAAAATTCAATCTGAACATCTTACGTAACAGGCTTTTGTCATTTTATTCCAAATATCCACGATGGATACTGCAGTCACAGGGCTGTAATGGGTAGATAGCATACTAAATACTGCAGTACTACTACAGTAATACTATAGTGCTGTACTCATTTACATTTACATTTAAGTCATTTAGCAGACGCTCTTATCCAGAGCGACTTACAAAAAAATGTTTTATCAGTGCATTCATCTGCTTAATTGTATAGCCTACTCACAGCTCTCTAGCTGCATGATACACGTCTGTACGTCCATGGGGAAGTTCTTCAAGTCCATCGGACAGGAGAGGGTTAATGTCAATCTGGAAAACAGACAATAGAAAATAAAAACATTTGAGTATACATCCCAACTATAAGGCATAGGTATCGTTTGACTTGAAAGGGGCTACACATTAGGCATGCATAACTACTTTGCATATTCATCAGCATTATCACGTGCCTTATGAATGTGTTAAGTATGGGTTCTGAATGTGTTAAGTATGGGTTCTGAATGTGTTAAGTATGGGTTATGCATGTGTTAAGTATGGGTTCTGAATGTGTTAAGTATGGGTTCTGAATGTGTTAAGTATGGGTTCTGAATGTGTTAAGTATGGGTTATGAATGTGTTAAGTATGGGTTCTGAATGTGTTAAGTATGGGTTCTGAATGTGTTAAGTATGGGTTCTGAATGTGTTAAGTATGGGTTATGAATGTGTTAAGTATGGGTTCTGAATGTGTTAAGTATGGGTTCTGAATGTGTTAAGTATGGGTTCTGAATGTGTTTTGAATTCCTTTATGTAGGTACCCATCACATTAGGTAGGAGCAGATTTTCTGCTAAGGCCAGACAAAATTGATTCACTGTTTAACGGATTTTCCCCCCAGAAAAGGGAGGCGAGCGAGCAAAAAAAAGTAAAAATTAATAATCATTCAGGACGATAAGGAATTACAAGACTTTACCACATTGTCCTAGGCTATATGGACATAAACAATACGCAAAATATTCCATTTCAGACTTATCAGATTATCATTATTAATACACAAATTAACATTATTCACATAGGATGTATAATAGAATGCAATATTCTATCATATTCAAATATGATTGAAAAAAATAAAGTTATGAATGTATGAATGTTTTATCAGTGCATTCATCTGCTTAATTGTATAGCCTAACAAATTCAAGAATGATTAACTGTAAATAACTGTAATCAAATTCAAATGTTGATGCACAATAATGAGTTCATTACCTGAATGCATCTCTATAGCCGAGGCGTTGACAAAATAGTCATACACATATGATTAGGCCGCTCATAGAGTAAGGTCTGCCAAATGAATGTAGCAGTGGATAAAATACATCAATCCAGCCATACAGTATAACCTTTCATCATCATTCAAAAAATACATACATGCACAATTAGAAGCGTCAATCTACATAGATCAAACGTGACCAAATGCGAGCCCAGTAACTTCTCACCGCCTCCTCCTTCGACTGTCTCGTCTGGCTGCCACGAATCTCCCCCACCTGCTGATCTGCACGAAGTGTGTGCGTGCCACTGGCGAAGCACTTTGCTCGGCGTGCTAGCTGTTCTTGACCGCGCATCATCACTTCAAACGCATTCCGTCGTGGTGTTATCGGTACTTACATTTTACCGGTACTACCAGTAGTAAGTTATAAATCGCCATTCAGCTGACACACTTTGATTTCATCAATCATTTTGACTTCAATTTGGCTGTCTAAAATACTATCAGCTTGCACTGCGTCTTTGCTGATGAATGCCCTGATCTCCGATGCAATAACCATGAATTTAACCGAATGTTTGTTTATAATGAGGGACGTCCCACGTTTAACCTGGACACATAAATATTAGGAATTTGCGCTGACTTCAGCCTTGAAGGCGTGAGAGAGAAATTAAACATCTGCACGTCGACTTCAGGTGCCAGCGTGTGTGTTTCACTGTCCAATCTGAGGCTCGAACATGATCTGAGCGAGTGATCTGAGTCGGTTTGGTCTCTTGGGAAAGCCTCAAAAAAGAGCGTACAGTGCATTATAAACAGAGCATATATTGGCCAAAAAATAACACATCTGATTATTAGTTGTTGTTTTTTTAATTGGGGTGTTGAGAAAAGTGAGGCGGGGCATCCATTAAACAGTAATTCAACATTGTCCAGCCTAACCTACACTCTTAGGGAAAAAAGGTGATATCTAAAATGGTTCTTCAGCTGTCCACATAGAAGAACCCTTCGAAGAACCCTTTTTGGTTCCAGGTAGAACCATTTTGGTTCCAAGTAGAACCCATTCGGGTTACATGTAGAACCCTTTACACAGAGGGTTCAACATGGAACCCATAATAGTTCTCCTTGGAACCAAAAAGGCTTTCCTATGGGGGCAGCCGAAGAACCGTTTTGGAACCCTTTTTTTCCTAAGTGTACATTCACATGTATCATGTCTGGACAAATCCTGTCAAGTGTCAAGTAAACTTGGCTCAGTGTTGAACCAGTAGTGCTGCAAATCCCTGGTGAGGAGAGAGAGAAAGAGAGAGAGAGAGAGAGAGAAAAAGAAAGAGAGAGAGGAAAAAGAAGAGAGAGGAGAGAAAGAGAGAGGCAGAGAGATGAGAAGGATGGAGAGAGAGGCATCCAGTTGGAGGAGAGGGAATGGAAGAATTAGCAAAAGGATAGAGACAAAACGAAGAAGGCTGACGGTTGCAAATTGGACATTAATTACGTCCTCCACCCCGGAGGCGCCAGGCTGCGGACGGACTCTATGGCCGATGGGATCCCTCCGCTCCGTCGTGTCATATCCTCTCAGCCTTCCATCACAGCTTTTCTACGGCCCGCCACTACACAACTCCATAACTCAACCCGACTGATGCCGTCGACTCAAGGCTTTTAACAATTCACCGCTCCACCTTGAGATTTACACAACATTGTGACACCCCCGTTCTGTCTTTATGTTTACTGACAGAAGATGAGAAGTGTCCCAGCTTAATTGAGGGTGTGGCAAAAAAAAAGGGTTCCAAAAGAGTTCTTCAACTGTCCTCATAGGAGAACCCTTTTTAGTTCCAGGTTCCAGGTAGCACTCTTTTGGGTTCCATGTTCTACATAGAACTCAATAGGGTTCTACATGGAACCAACAGGGTTTTACCTGGAACCCCAACAAATTGTTCAAAGGGTTCTCCTATGGGGAGAGCCGATGAACCCTTTTAGATTCTAGATAGCACCTTTTATTCTGAAGAGTGTCGTGGATTGAATGTTTCGAGTTGGGATAAGACTCGGGCCTATAGTCTGATTATGTGATTGATGTATCATTGTAAGATGGTCATTTGATGATGCTTAGACCCACACCTCTTTAGGGTTTTTCACACTACTGAGCCGAACTGAGCTGAGCCAACCCAAGCTGTACTGAGCTAGCCTGGTAATGAATCCACCATAGTTGATGGAATTATCTGAGCCCAGTTTGGTTAAGTTAGGTATTATAATGTGAAAAGGGTGTTAGTGGGATCCATACTGTACACACTCACCGTATAGAATAGAGGACGTTGCCATTCTTGAATATTCTTAACAGCTTGTTGTCTGTGGTGACTTCGTGGAAATGGGCCCCTTTCTCGTTGGCAAAGAACAAGTCAGGTTTCCAGATAGAGTCCAACATAGAGGGGTCCAGGTCCAGAGAACCGTCAGGGTACTCTGTGTACGCTAACCTGGGGTCGTTCCACTTTTGACGGAGGAAGATGTTCACTCTGTAGTCCTAGTGGATGGAGGGAGGGAGAGGGGAGAGGGAGGGAGGGCGAGGGAGAGGGGAGAGGGAGGAAGGGAGAGGGAGCGAGGGAGAGGGGAGAGGGAGCAAGAGGAGTAGGGAATTAGTGACAGGTTGTGATTTGCAGTTGACTGCAGGGTTTTAACATGGTACACTGAGCTACAGTACTGTGTCCTGCCCCTCTGCATTCGTCACATTCCCCCAGAGGTCTGAGTTTAGGGTCCTCGTGGTCCCAGCTGATTCTCATGGAGCAGGCACCACTGAACCAGGCATAGGGGCACCTACAGGGGCGCGAAGTCCGCATATGGTGGTGACACTTTGGGGACCCAAAGTCAGTACTGTATCCTCCCCTCTAAGGTCCTGGTGGTTCCTGCTGATGTTCAGAGTGCTGACATCAATGAACCAAGGCAGAGAGGACCATGAAGTCCCCATATGGTGGGGACCCGGGGCGCAGATGCGTCGGATGCCTCTGGTGCTTCCGGGATCAACTCCCCTATTCTTTCAGTTCCTTTCCCTGTTCTCTGTGCTGTCGTCACGGTCACTTAGCCACACGCCACCGGGGCTTTCTAATAAAGCTGATGCTTTATAGGGATTTGCTTCTTAAAAATGTCCCTTACATCTCTACGTCCGATTCCCCATAGTCCATGTTGCAGTGTACGGCCCATGCCCTGTCCAGTTGAATTCATGTATAGTACTGCACAGATTTGATGTTCCATAGGGGAAAAAGCCCTGTCAAAATTGACATGCCCTAAAGGCACTTCAGGTTAAACATGTTTTAATGAATGCTCCAACAATAAACATCTGTTTCAGCCTTTGTTTACTTTCAACTAGATGATATATAAAAATTACCAGTGTTGCTGAGCAAATACCAAGCTGTAATTACATATCTTGTCTACCTCAGCCGGGTGAAAACGCAAGACATTTTTTGATTTGCTTTTATTAGATTTTACATGAACATTTAGAGTCGATGTTACATAAAGTGCAGTGGAGAGAAAAGGACTAGCATATCCCATCTGAAGGCATCTGCTGTTCGGAGACAACGTCAGCACAGCAGCTCTCCTGCTATCAAACATATGCTGCACTATTACCATTAGCACTCATCACTTTAACGGGAATGACAATATCTATTCACTTGAGCTCGTTCAGAGCTGAAAAGACAGACAGACCACTGAGAATGACAGCTGGGAAAATTGGGATAGGTTTGATTAGGCATGACGGTGTTTGTTTTCGTTATTCGTTTTCATAATGGTTAACGTTAGGACTCGACTAGGGAGAGCTGATCCCAGTTGCTAACGGTAGTTCCACAATGTGTATTCGTTCAGCAGCTGATCATGAATAATGACACTGAGCCTGCTCTGTCCCGCTTTCTGACACAGACAGACTGAACAGGGTAACACACCTCACATTTGGGAGTTCACTTTTCATTGAACTGACACTGGTGCTTGCGAAAAGCTGTGCGATTTCGTCGCTTATTCAAAACATCCTTTTTTCTCTAATCTGTGATGGCGGACATACTCTTGTCTATATGGGCCCCTTGAGGTCCAATGGTACACATACTCTTGTCTATATGGGCCCATTGAGGTCCTATGGTACACATACTGTAGTCTATACAGGCACCTTGAGGTCCTATGGTACACATACTGTAGTCTATACAGGCAAATTGAGGTCCTATGGTAAACATACTGTAGTCTATACAGGCCCCTTGAGGTCCTATGGTACACATACTGTAGTCTATAGGTCCTATGGTAAACATACTGTAGTCTATACAGGCCCCTTGAGGTCCTATGGTACACATACTGTAGTCTATACAGGCCCCTTGAGGTCCTATGGTAAACATACTGTATTCTATACGAGCCCCTTGAGGTCCTATGGTAAACATACTGTAGTCTATATGGGCCCCTTGAGGTCCTATGGTACACATACTGTAGTCTATACGGGCCCCTTGAGGTCCTATGGTACACATACTGTAGTCTATATGGGCCCCTTGAGGTCCTATGGTACACATACTGTATTCTATAGGGGCCTCTTGAGGTCCAATGGTACACATACTGTATTCTATACGGGCCCCTTGAGGTCCTATGGTAAACATACTGTAGTCTATACGGGTACTCTGAGGCCCTATGGTACACATACTGTATTCTATACGAGTCCCTTGAGGTCCTATGGTACACATACTGTACTCTATATGGGCCCCTTGAGGTCCTATGGTACACATACTGTATTCTATAGGGGCCTCTTGAGGTCCAATGGTACACATACTGTATTCTATACGGGCCCCTTGAGGTCCTATGGTACACATACAGTATTCTATAGGGGCCTCTTGAGGTCCAATGGTACACATACTGTACTCTATATGGGCCCCTTGAGGTCCTATGGTACACATACTGTACTCTATATGGGCCCCTTGAGGTCCTATGGTACACATACTGTATTCTATAGGGGCCTCTTGAGGTCCAATGGTACACATACTGTATTCTATACAGGCCCCTTGAGGTCCTATGGTACACATACTGTATTCTATACAGGCCCCTTGAGGTCCTATGGTAAACATACTGTATTCTATACAGGCCCCTTGAGGTCCTATGGTAAACATACTGTATTCTATAGGGGCCTCTTGAGGTCCAATGGTACACATACTGTATTCTATACGGGCCCCTTGAGGTCCTATGGTAAAAATACTGTAGTCTATACGGGTACTCTGAGGCCCTATGGTACACATACTGTATTCTATACGGGCCCCTTGAGGTCCTATGGTACACATACTGTAGTCTATACAGGCCCCTTGAGATCCTATGGTACACAGACAGTATTCTATACAGGCCCCTTGAGGTCCTATGGTAAACATACTGTAGTCTATATGGGCCCCTTGAGGTCCTATGGTACACATACTGTAGTCTATATGGGCCCCTTGAGGTCCTATGGTACACATACAGTATTCTATACAGGCCCCTTGAGGTCCTATGGTACACATACAGTATTCTATACGGGCCCCTTGAGGTCCAATGGTACACATACTGTAGTCTATATGGGCCCCTTGAGGTCCTATGGTACACATACTGTAGTCTATATGGGCCCCTTGAGGTCCTATGGTACACATACTGTAGTCTATATGGGCCCTTTGAGGTCCTATGTTACACATACTGTAGTCTATACAGGCACCTTGAGGTCCTATGGTACACATACTGTAGTCTATACAGGCAAATTGAGGTCCTATGGTAAACATACTGTAGTCTATACAGGCCCCTTGAGGTCCTATGGTACACATACTGTAGTCTATACAGGCCCCTTGAGGTCCTATGGTAAACATACTGTATTCTATACGAGCCCCTTGAGGTCCTATGGTAAACATACTGTAGTCTATATGGGCCCCTTGAGGTCCTATGGTACACATACTGTAGTCTATACGGGCCCCTTGAGGTCCTATGGTACACATACTGTAGTCTATATGGGCCCCTTGAGGTCCTATGGTACACATACTGTATTCTATAGGGGCCTCTTGAGGTCCAATGGTACACATACTGTATTCTATACGGGCCCCTTGAGGTCCTATGGTAAACATACTGTAGTCTATACGGGTACTCTGAGGCCCTATGGTACACATACTGTATTCTATACGAGTCCCTTGAGGTCCTATGGTACACATACTGTACTCTATATGGGCCCCTTGAGGTCCTATGGTACACATACTGTATTCTATAGGGGCCTCTTGAGGTCCAATGGTACACATACTGTATTCTATACGGGCCCCTTGAGGTCCTATGGTACACATACTGTACTCTATATGGGCCCCTTGAGGTCCTATGGTACACATACTGTATTCTATAGGGGCCTCTTGAGGTCCAATGGTACACATACTGTATTCTATACAGGCCCCTTGAGGTCCTATGGTACACATACTGTATTCTATACAGGCCCCTTGAGGTCCTATGGTAAACATACTGTATTCTATACAGGCCCCTTGAGGTCCTATGGTAAACATACTGTATTCTATAGGGGCCTCTTGAGGTCCAATGGTACACATACTGTATTCTATACGGGCCCCTTGAGGTCCTATGGTAAAAATACTGTAGTCTATACGGGTACTCTGAGGCCCTATGGTACACATACTGTATTCTATACGGGCCCCTTGAGGTCCTATGGTACACATACTGTAGTCTATACAGGCCCCTTGAGATCCTATGGTACACAGACAGTATTCTATACAGGCCCCTTGAGGTCCTATGGTAAACATACTGTAGTCTATATGGGCCCCTTGAGGTCCTATGGTACACATACTGTAGTCTATATGGGCCCCTTGAGGTCCTATGGTACACATACAGTATTCTATACAGGCCCCTTGAGGTCCTATGGTACACATACAGTATTCTATACGGGCCCCTTGAGGTCCAATGGTACACATACTGTAGTCTATATGGGCCCCTTGAGGTCCTATGGTACACATAGTGTAGTCTATATGGGCCCCTTGAGGTCCTATGGTACACATACTGTAGTCTATATGGGCCCTTTGAGGTCCTATGGTACACATACAGTATTCTATACAGGCCCCTTGAGGTCCAATGGTACACATACTGTAGTCTATATGGGCCCCTTGAGGTCCTATGGTACACATACTGTAGTCTATATGGGCCCCTTGAGGTCCTATGGTACACATACTGTAGTCTATATGGGCCCCTTGAGGTCCTATGGTACACATACTGTAGTCTATATGGGCCCCTTGAGGTCCTATGGTACACATACTGTATTCTATACGGGCCCCTTGAGGTCCTATGGTAAACATACTGTATTCTATAGGGGCCTCTTGAGGTCCAATGGTACACATACTGTATTCTATACAGGCCCCTTGAGGTCCTATGGTACACATACTGTATTCTATACAGGCCCCTTGAGGTCCTATGGTACACATACATTATTCTATACAGGCCCCTTGAGGTCCAATGGTACACATACTGTAGTCTATATGGGCCCCTTGAGGTCCTATGGTACACATACAGTATTCTATAGGGGCCTCTTGAGGTCCAATGGTACACATACTGTATTCTATACAGGCCCCTTGAGGTCCTATGGTAAACATACTGTATTCTATACAGGCCCCTTGAGGTCCTATGGTAAACATACTGTAGTCTATACGGGCCTCTTGAGGTCCTATGGTACACATACAGTATTCTATACGGGCCCCTTGAGGTCCTATGGTAAACATACTGTATTCTATACGAGCCCCTTGAGGTCCTATGGTAAACATACTGTAGTCTATACGGGCCTCTTGAGGTCCTATGGTACACATACTGTATTCTATAGGGGCCTCTTGAGGTCCAATGGTACACATACTGTATTCTATAGGGGCCTCTTGAGGTCCAATGGTACACATACAGTATTCTATATGGGCCCCTTGAGGTCCTATGGTAAACATACTGTATTCTATAGGGGCCTCTTGAGGTCCAATGGTACACATACTGTATTCTATATGGGCCCCTTGAGGTCCTATGGTAAACATACTGTAGTCTATACGGGTACTCTGAGGCCCTATGGTACACATACTGTATTCTATACGGGCCCCTTGAGGTCCTATGGTACACATACTGTAGTCTATACAGGCCCCTTGAGATCCTATGGTACACATACAGTATTCTATACAGGCCCCTTGAGGTCCTATGGTACACATACTGTAGTCTATATGGGCCCCTTCAGGTCCTATGGTACACATACAGTATTCTATACAGGCCCCTTGAGGTCCTATGGTACACATACAGTATTCTATACGGGCCCCTTGAGGTCCAATGGTACACATACTGTAGTCTATATGGGCCCCTTGAGGTCCTATGGTACACATACTGTAGTCTATATGGGCCCCTTGAGGTCCTATGGTACACATACTGTAGTCTATATGGGCCCCTTGAGGTCCTATGGTACACATACAGTATTCTATACAGGCCCCTTGAGGTCCAATGGTACACATACTGTAGTCTATATGGGCCCCTTGACTTGAGGTCCTATGGTACACATACTGTATTCTATACAGGCCCCTTGAGGTCTATATGGGCCCCTATGGTACACATACTGTACTCTATATGGGCCCCTTGAGGTCCTATGGTACACATACTGTATTCTATACGGGCCCCTTGAGGTCCTATGGTACACATACTGTATTCTATAGGGGCCTCTTGAGGTCCTATGGTACACATACTGTATTCTATATGGGCCCCTTGAGGTCCTATGGTACACATACTGTAGTCTATATGGGCCCCTTGAGGTCCAATGGTACACATACTGTATTCTATACGGGCCCCTTGAGGTCCTATGGTAAACATACTGTAGTCTATATGGGTACTCTGAGGCCCTATGGTACACATACTGTATTCTATACGAGTCCCTTGAGGTCCTATGGTACACATACTGTACTCTATATGGGCCCCTTGAGGTCCTATGGTACACATACTGTATTCTATAGGGGCCTCTTGAGGTCCAATGGTACACATACTGTATTCTATACGGGCCCCTTGAGGTCCTATGGTACACATACAGTATTCTATAGGGGCCTCTTGAGGTCCAATGGTACACATACTGTATTCTATACAGGCCCCTTGAGGTCCTATGGTACACATACTGTACTCTATATGGGCCCCTTGAGGTCCTATGGTACACATACTGTATTCTATAGGGGCCTCTTGAGGTCCAATGGTACACATACTGTATTCTATACGAGCCCCTTGAGGTCCTATGGTACACATACTGTATTCTATACGGGCCCCTTGAGGTCCTATGGTACACATACTGTAGTCTATATGGGCCCCTTGATGTCCTATGGTAAACATACTGTATTCTATACGAGCCCCTTGAGGTCCTATGGTAAACATACTGTATTCTATACGGGCCCCTTGAGGTCCTATGGTACACATACTGTAGTCTATATGGGCCCCTTGATGTCCTATGGTAAACATACTGTATTCTATACGAGCCCCTTGAGATCCTATGGTAAACATACTGTAGTCTATATGGGCCCCTTGAGGTCCTATGGTACACATACTGCATTCTATACGAGCCCCTTGAGGTCCTATGGTAAACATACTGTATTGTATACAGGCCCCTTGAGGTCCTATGGTAAACATACTGTATTCTATACAGGCCCCTTGAGGTCACTCTAGTCTACCATGTGACCATGTCCCTCTAGTCTACCATGTGACCATGTCCCTCTAGTCTACCATGTGACCCTGTCCCTCTAGTCTACCATGTGACCATGTCCCTCTAGTCTACCATGTGACCATGTCCCTCTAGTCTACCATGTGACCATGTCCCTCTAGTCTACCATGTGACCATGTCCCTCTAGTCTACCATGTGACTATGTCCCTCTAGTCTACCATGTGACCATGTCCCTCTAGTCTACCATGTGACCATGTCCCTCTAGTCTACCATGTGACCATGTCCCTCTAGTCTACCATGTGACCATGTCCCTCTAGTCTACCATGTGACCATGTCCCTCTAGTCTACCATGTGACCATGTCCCTCTAGTCTACCATGTGACCATGTCCCTCTAGTCTACCATGTGACCATGTCCCTCTAGTCTACCATGTGACCATGTCCTCTAGTCTACCATGTGACCATGTCCCTCTAGTCTACCATGTGACCATGTCCCTCTAGTCTACCATGTGACCATGTCCCTCTAGTCTACCATGTGACCATGTCCCTCTAGTCTACCATGTGACCATGTCCCTCTAGTCTACCATGTGACTATGTCCCTCTAGTCTACCATGTGACCATGTCCCTCTAGTCTACCATGTGACCATGTCCCTCTAGTCTACCATGTGACCATGTCCCTCTAGTCTACCATGTGATCATGTCCCTCTAGTCTACCATGTGACCATGTCCCTCTAGTCTACCATGTGACCATGTCCCTCTAGTCTACCATGTGACCATGTCCCTCTAGTCTACCATGTGACCATGTCCCTCTAGTCTACCATGTGACCATGTACCATACCACTCCCGCCGCTTTAATAAACAAGGGCAAAACTAGAAGGAAAAAAACACTCTAGATAATTAGTCATCCTCCTGTCAAGAATGTTGCTTACATAACTCACAGCCCTAAATGTTACTCATAGGTCAGGCGGATCTCAGAGGACACACACACTTAGATCTCAACATGGTACCCAATACCCCCTCAACCACAACTCCCTACATACCTCTGCTATCGTTGTGAGCGCCTTTCCATGTATGTGTCCCAGTGAGGACCACGGCTCATGGCTGTGGGCACAGCAGCACATACTGGTTTAGTGGAGCACGGGTAATCTGTGGAATAAGCAGGAAGAAGCACCGGACACAGTGGAACCACCAGACACAGTGGAACCACCAGACACAGTGGAACCACCAGACACAGTGGAACTCTCTCCTGGGAAGCCTCCTATGTCACTGCATCACTGACCTTGATGACTGACTGGAAGGCACAGCACTCACAGATTGAACTGCTGACCTGAATTAACAACACTTAACTTAAGGAAAGAAGTCAAAGAGCAAATCAATTCTAACTAGGGCCAGGAGTTTTTCCAGGTCAGGTCACACGGTCAGGGAAAACGTGTGCCCTATCATAACAAACAAGACAACCATACTTTCATGGTTGTAAGCTAGGGCACATGTTGCTAGAAGTGGTCGATTCCAGAACTCAACTGATGATGCAAGCCTCGACTTATGTAGCATGACATCATATACACTGAGTGTACAAAACATTAGGAATGGCTTCCTATAATTGAATTTTGCCCTCAGAACAGCCTCAATACGTTGAGGCATTGACTCTACAAGGTGTCAAAAGCGTTCCACAGGGATGCTGGCCCATGTTGACTCCAATGCTTCCCACAGTTGTGTCAAGTTGGCTGGATGTCCTTTGGGTGGTGGACCATTCCTGATACACACAGGAAACTGTTGAGTGTGAAAAAACTCAGCAGCGTTGCAATTCCTGACACACTCAAACCGCTACTGGCACCTACTACCATACCCCGTTCAAAGACATTTCAATATTTTGTCTTGCCCATTCACCCTCTGAATGGCACACATACACAATCCATGTCTCAACTTTTTTTTTAAATCCTTCTTTAACCCGTCTCCTCCCCTTCCTCTATACTGATTGGTGGATTTAACAAGTGACATCAATAAAGGATCAATAGCTTTAATCTGTATTCACCTGGTCAGTCTACTTGATGGAAAGAGTAGGTGTCCTTAATGTTTGTACCCTCAGTGTGTGTTTTGTCCATGTGGTTGCTGCATGGTAAACGCTCCTAATAACCTCTAAAAGTCTAAGCCTTTGGAGGGGGGGGGGGGGGGGTTCTACTATTTCCTTTACTACTATAGCCCACAGAAATACATTGAGTAACACATTCAGAAATGGCAAAACAAAGGGAAAATAAAACATAAGGAATAAGGTTTTGGGGTGACTGTCCTACAGTATATCTAGAAGATAAGACAGCTCAGGAAATATTGATGTTTTTTTAGGACTGTGACAAAGTCTGGGGAGAGGCTCAGTGAGGCAGAGTAAAACTAGGTTTTATTCCATAATTGACCAACAGAAATGCTTACAAATAACAAAGGCAATCTTAAACTGAGCCTTTCAGCCCCAACATGTCTGCTGTCCTCTCCTTGCCCCCTCCTCAAATGGGAGCAACAGCAGCAGCCTAATAAACAGTTGGGGCTGATTGTCCAGCCAATCACACACTTGATTGACTTACTACCCTCAGCTGGGCTCCATTAGCCTTCCAACAGGAAAGGCACCGGAAAGGCGCGGCAAGAGGGCTTGTCTCCTCCAGTGCCACATGGACACAGATGCGGAAGGCCGACATAAGTGGATGCGGAGGATTGAGACGCAGCCCATGCAAAGAAACTGATATCTCTAGCTTGAACTGATGGCTTTTGATGGGTATTTTTTGAATTATGTTACCTAGAATGATGCAGTGGTCCAACATGAACACAGCCACCGTCTTTAATGTGGTCACTATAGCTTGGTACTATAGGATTGACCACTGACCTTTAATCTCAGATCTGATCTGTCAAACCAACCGTCGTTGGTTGAGATGAGAGGGGAGAGGATGGACACACACACCACACACACACACACACACACACACACATGCCATAGTAAATAAGACGTGGCAGTGTGTAGCCTCCCCCTTTGTACTCTATGACACAATGTTTCCATCCATCACTGACAGCAGTTCAATCCCCATGTCAAAGCAGCACTGTGCTATCAGAAGTTATGTCACAGTCAGAAAGGCTTGTCGTCTGGTCTGCTGCTTGCTGCGAAGGAATCAGAGTCAGAGTCCTTTTCAAATCTAATCATATCAGACCCAGAAAGGAATGCATCAAATCTTTGTATGTCTCCCTTGTAAGTCTCTAACAGAATTCTCCAATCCACTCTCTCCCTGTAGCTCAAACAGACTTAACCCACCCACTCTCGGTCTGTCTCTGAATGAAACCTTTTCCCTGTGATGGCCCTGAGCAACGCCTTGCGGGTCAGGCCTTAGTGCTCTTCAGTAAATTCTCCCTCCCTCCCTCCCTCCCTCCCTCCCTCCCTCCCTCCTCCTCCTCCGACCAATGTTACATCATCTCCCTGTGTGTGGAGGAGGACAGATGGTGATGGTGGGAGTAGGGCTGCTGCTGCCCCTGAGCCTCTCTAAACCAGCGGTGACATACGGAGGAGAATGATCCTCCTCTCCTGTCTTTTTCTCTCTCAATTGTTTTCCTTTCTCTCCAGCATGGCCCCTCTGTCCTTCACTGCACATCCCCTTTACCCCCACAGCCACACTGGACTCTGAAGTCCCTCCATTTTCTCACTCTTTCCATCTCTTGCAGTTCCATGCTATCCCTCTTCAAATATATTGGAGACCTCCACATCGTCCTCGTTCACCATCAGCCTTATCACATCACTCCATTAATCCCAAATGATGCCTAATGCTAAGAAATGGAAGGATTTGTGTTCACTTCTGTTTTCTCACCTAGCTTCAGATGACTTCATCATCATTTGGCACCTTTGTACACCCCATGAAGGGGTACTCATACAAACACCACATTATAAAAACTAAATCACTCATATGCATGTCACTTCTCATTATAGACTTGCAAAACAGAGTCAAAGCCAGTGAGACAATTCTATTCCTTTATCGGTCGTAGTAAAAACATTTCCATCTACATCGACTCATAAGAAACGTCCCAGAGCCCAAGAACCACTTCAAGCCAATTTATCTTTCATCTTTACGTCCAGCTTCTTTTAAATCATCTTTACGTCCAGCTTCTTTTAAATCATCTTTACGTCCAGCTTCTTTTAAATCATCTTTACGTCCAGCTTCTTTTAAATCATCTTTACGTCCAGCTTCTTTTAAATCATCTTTACGTCCAGCTTATTTTAAATCATCTTTACGTCCAGCTTCTTTTAAATCATCTTTACGTCCAGCTTCTTTTAAATCATCCTTACGTCCAGCTTCTTTTAAATCATCTTTACGTCCAGCTTCTTTTAAATCATCTTTACGTCCAGCTTCTTTTAAATCATCTTTACGTCCAGCTTCTTTTAAATCATCTTTACGTCCAGCTTCTTTTAAATCATCTTTACGTCCAGCTTCACTGACCACATTCCATTTGGGTGTATTGATTATTTCATCTAGAGGGAAAGATAGAGAGATCTCTACTTCTACAACCACCACTGGGTCTGTGGTTCCTAAGGTAGTTCTGTAATTGCTGAATGATTTGTGAGGTGCCTGCTGTTTGGGTATCTATAAAGCAGGAAGCCTCGCAGTGGTGTGTTCTGCTTGTCTCATCACTGGTAATGACTTGTAAGCCTGTTTGTCAGCTCCCTGAGGCTATGACTTATTCAGATCGGGACGGGGTGGCAGGCGACAGAGCTTTGTGTGTGTGTGTGTGTGTGTGTGTGTGTGTGTGTGTGTGTGTGAGTGAGTGAGTGAGTGAGTGAGTGAGTGAGTGAGTGAGTGAGTGACAAGTGCAAAGTTAACGCTGGCAGACTGACACAGATGTCCCCTCTTCACATCCACTGTGTGTGGTGTGTGTGAGAGAGTGTGTGCATGCGTGTGGTGTGTGTGTGAGAGTGTGTGCATGCGTGCCTATGCCATTGTGTCTGTGCCTTTCAGTAGTCATTCAAAGCCTTGCTCCAGGGGAGCCATCGTCTAGTCCTTTAACTCCATTCCCCATCCAAACCCATCAACTTCATCTCTGATCCACGTCACAGACGCATGTTAAAATAACACCTTCCTCTTTAAGGAACAACCTTTCCATCAGGCACGTTCATGATCTCATTCAAATAGTAAACACCCTCTTATAAAACAATATCTTATTCAGGGGGATGTTTATTGTTTCAGTAAAGTACCCTCAGTAATAGCTTAATGGTGCTTGTTCAATTCATCCATTCAGTGGGAGAGGAAGGGAAGGGAAATGGATTCTTACTTAAGAGATTCTCCCCAGGAGAGAGTGGAGAAGAGGTCTGAGAGATGCTTGGCCCGGGAAACACGCTGCGTTATGATGTTTCCTCGCCCACATTATCAGTGTGTGTGTGTGTGTGTGTTTGTGTGTGAGACAAAGTGAGCTGGTAACACGCTGGCACGCGAAACACACACTACCCCATGTTACACACACACTACCCCCACCCTGTCACGTTGTTTGTCAACGTTTGGCAATGCTACCCTTTGGAATTCATTGGCTTTCAAATATATGTGTTTGACATTGACAGGAATGAAGGCAGTAAATGTATTTATATGAATGCATGAATATATACGTACCATTGTAGTCTCAGCTATGGAGCCAAAGCTGTTGATGAATATGTTGCATGATACGTTCACAGGAGGACCTAGACAGAGGAAAATAGCATTAGGAAATATGATATAGCTTCAAAGTAGTTTAAAACATGTAAGCATAGAAACACATACACAGGGATTATTCAATGTCTTTGAGAAACATGGCTCTTCACTTAAACGCCTCCATGAATATTTAAAACTGTGGTTCCATCAACCCATGCCACGATGGCCTTATACATGATGTAATAGAATAGATCCTTGCACAGCCTTGTAGCCCTGGAGGCATTCATATATCTTAATCTAATTCCCATTCTTGATAAATGATCTGTTTTTCCCCTCAAAACAAAATACATGCTAACCTACAGATGTGGGATCTTAATTTGATCAGCTGTTGCAGGAAAACTTTCCCACAATGCAGGAAATGTAAAACTTGTAGTTCTTCAAATGTGTTTTGTCTAGAAGTTTCCTTTCGTTTGAAAGTTTGTTTCTTAAGTCCTTTGTCGCTGTTGTAATAAAAAAAATTCAGTCATGTTTTTTTCCCATCATATTTTGAATAACTTTCTCCTGTGTCGCTTTACTTGGACTGCGAAAAGTCATCAGTCAAAAGGAGGGTGTCTTGTCCTGCTCCTGCATTTATCCCACTCATCAGCAACAGAGCATTGTGGTAGGCGCATGTCCGACATCAATTTGTACGCAATTACACTGATAATTCAATATTACATTTCAGAAAATGTTCTACAACAAACTATGGTGTAATGGAATGTTTTTGCCTTGTGTTGTAGGTTTTGTGGGTTTTGACACATCATGTAGGTGTCCTAAACAGTCATATAATGCAATACATGTCACAACAGGTCTAAATATACAGTATGTGTCATGACAGTGTTATGACAAGTAATGTCAGCTGTTATGACATATTATCATATGGTTATGACCATGTGACAACATGTTATGACGCTGGGTGTCAAGTGAAGTGTTACCAAAATGTCAGACTACCAAAAATGTCCATGAATTATAAATCCACATAATAATTCACATTTCCTGTTGCTGTAGGATTATTTCCCTGCTGTAGCAAACGGACTCAAATTAAGATCCTACATCTGTATCATTGACATCTGACAACATAATGTGCTTTTACGACATTAGCAGTCATTTTCATTTCACCATTTCACATTTCTCCATTCAAGATGATTGGCATGTCTTAAGGACAAAGTCCTTTCACTGTTGCATGACTGTACGTGACCAGCATAGAAACTGTGGCCATGCTTTCTACACTACAATAGAAACAGCAATACACTTGGAGCAGCATGTACAGTGATGTCAGTAAGTGGTTAGTGCATGTCAAATCATACATGACAGGTATGTTTTTTCCTAGGAGTCTAGTTGTCAAGCAGAGCCGGGCGATCCGTATTCCCGTGGCTTTCTGCGTTCTGTGACTCTGTCATCGACAATGATGACAAAAGGAGAGATAAGGGAGAGTGTGGGTTTTTCACTTTGCTGTGTGTGTGTGTGTGTGTGTGTTTCTCTCTGCCGGTCCAACTGAACACTCCACTGACCACTCCATCCCATTTCCCCCTCCTGCTCAAATGTGTGGATGGATGTGGCCACATGTGGCAACCACAACTGATAGATCACATACCCTGTGGATGGTCCTATTTTTCAGCGGAATCCCAATTTGATTGGCTAACAAACCCTTCTCTAGACCATGGCCTTATCACAAGCATCCTATCATGGACACTTTCTTTACTCATTGTATTGAACATGGCCTACATGATGTCAATCAGGACAGCTCAGAACAGAGTGTGACGGCAAGCTTTCGTGGACGGCCTTCTACTCCTACTTCTTTTTGGGTAGTCACGGCAACTCCAATCTGACTCGTATCTCTGTGTTTGCCAAGCTAAAAAGTGACAAACAGAAACAGAACGTGTCTTTTGCTTCCAGACAGACCATTCTGTCAACTCCCATTCCAATGCCAGGCCTCTGCCATGAGGGACAGGGCCAGGGCTGGAGGCAATCGGTCCCTGGGCCTGGCCAGCAGTATGGTAAACAGTAGAACCGAGGGGACCTCTTGGCTAAACGGGAGAGTAAACACCGTCTGTTCTGACTCCATTTTAGGAGCTGTTCACTGCGGCCTCAGTCAGCAGCTAACGGCCACCTGACGTTGTGATGTTGGATGTTACTTGTAAGACGGTACATAATGAAAGGATTTTGGGGGTGATATGGGAACTTTATTCTGGAAAGTATTATTGTGGATATTCATGTAAATACGTCCCATTAGTCGATGAACCGAGGATGAACCGACTTGCTCATTGGGTAAAGAGGAAAGTTACATTTAATGTTTGGCCTGAATTTAACTTGTAACTGCCAGTTCTACTTTTGGCCAGAAACAAACTGTAGGCCCATACTGTACCTTTAAAGTTGGGTCTAATTCTGGCATCGTAGCCAGAGGTTCTCCCCATGAGTTTGTCCAAGAAGTCGGAGGGTGACGGAGGATGCACTGCTCTCCCCCGAGGACTCTCTGGCTCTTTAGATGCCACCAGACTAAAAGGAGAGAGAGAGAGAGAGAGAGAGAGAGAGAGAGAGAGAGAGAAGGCACACAGAGAAAATACAGACTTTAGTGAAATGTGCAGCAGAGGTAACCCAGGCCATTAATGTACACACTAACACTAATGTCCCCTGACATCATAATGCATATTCAGGACTTCTCTTTTGTGGCCGAAGTAGCGGAGGCTGAAGAAATGTATTTAGATTCACAGAGAGAGAAGGAGAGGGGTAGAGAGAGAGATGGAGAGAAAAAGAGATAGTGAGGGACAGATGGAGAAAGAGAGAGAGAGAAAGACAGAGTGGCTGACCAGACAGATATAGGAACCATCTAATATTGAATGCGTGTGTTAATTATAGAGTTCCTCTCGCAGGACTTTCCCTGTATCAATACAACAAAAGGCGCTATATGTTGCGGTATCATTATAGCAAACCTCAATCTGTTCATTTAGACACAACAGCTGAATATAACAGGGGTCTTTCGTGGCTCCACACTAAATATTTGAACATGGCTGAAATATAAATAGCTGTCGATATGAATTTCCTAAAGGCACAAAACGAAAAGGTTAAAATGACATTTGATACGGCATCCTAGACATCCCATCCACTAAAAGTCCTTATTCATTATCCAGAGAGAAGCTCAGGGGAGGACACGCTTATTTACCATGCATTGGATTGGGACCTGTTGTCTAATGTTGTTCCCTGTATTGCTAGTTTTGGCATGGGGGTTTTGAAAACATACAAAATAAAAAATAAAAAAGACAAGATAGCTTTGTAACGAACAAAAAAAAACTGTTGACAGCGAGAGGACCAAAACATAAACAGTGATTAAACTCCAAGATTCTCTTCCTCCCTAGCCCATCACAATGCCAGCACAACCATCCTCCATCAAGTATTTATTCACAGCTGTCAACCCACGTTGGCAGGGAAAGTACAATCCTGCTAGAGGGAGGGACTGCGAGACTGCGAGTCATTATGGTATAGCCCCGATAGCCCAATGACTAATTAAAACATCAAAGTCTGGGATCTTCTCGCTCTTTCTCTCTTCTAAGGAAAAGTACAGGTAGTAGAAGAATATAAAGTCTTCTCGTAAGTGTGCTGGGCCCGTGTAGGAATGATTCAATAATGTGAGCCACAATACAGACAGTCTCCGTTTCTTATTTCATCCCCTATTTTAACATGTTGGTTCGGTAGCTCCCAGCGGTACCAGTACATGTATCCTGCTGTGACTCCACCCCCTTTCCTTTAAGCAGACACAGCATGTAGTTGCCTCTCGCTCCCCCAGTGGATTACATGTTAGACGGTGCTACCGGTGCTCTCTTTAAAGCCCTTACACCTGGGACAAGGCAAGCAGTTTTGTGGTAAAGTGGTAAAAATCAGATGTGCTTTAAACCTGGTTATTGGAGACCCCCAGGGTGAACAGGTTATGTTACTGCCTTGCACTAAGGCTGCGTCGACACAGGCAACGTGATTCGGATCTTTTTTTTCTCCACTAATTGGTCTTTTGACCAATTAAATCAGCTCTGACAAAGATCTGACGTGATTGATCAAAAGACCAATTAGCGGAAAAAGATCAGAATTGGGCTGCCTGTGTAACCAGACCTTCTCATCGGATACAAATACAGACAGTGAAAGTGGCAATAAAATAGTTTAAAAATATCAAACATTCATTTTCAAATTGCATGACCACATAACATAGCTTCCTTACGACTAAGTAGGGTGTAAGTGGTGTGAAATCTTACACTGTCTGTCTTCACAGAGACATCTAGACTGACTCATTTCAGTGTTAGAAACCAGCGGTGGGCATAATGCCATGCTGTCTGCATGCTGTGGACAAAACAAAAACAAGCTGGTTGAAAATGAAAACAATAATTACCAAAGGGGATTTAGGTCAAGAAGAACAACATTTGCCACCGGCTGAATATACAATATGAAAAGGGGAAACATTTGGAACATTTGGAACAAACAAAACGTTGCCAGCCTTAATGAACTCAAAAGAACCACAGATACGGAACAGTACGGCAACGGAACATGATTGGTCAATTTCACATGGCCTCAATTCTGGAATATAATTTGTACTCAGTTACCAGTTATAGTGTACATGAGCACTTATATGCCATGAAATTAAAAATAGTTTTTTCCTGGTCTGGTCACGGGGTCAGGGAAAAATGAGGGCACAAAGTAGGGATAGACATTTACAGCTCTAATGATAAGCCACAGAAAACATTCCCCAAATGCTATTATTTTCATATTCCACATACTCCAATACTGATATTATTTCAATCAAAGTTGATCAAATCAAACTTTATTTTGTCACCTGCGCCGAATACAACGTGTGTAGACCTTACCGTGAAATGCTTACTTACAAGCCCTTAACCAATAGTGCAGTTCAAGAAAGAGTTAAGAAAATATTTACCAAATAAACTACAATATAAAATAATAAAAAGTAACACAATAAAATAACAATAACAAGGCTATATATAAGGGGTAACGGTACCGAGTCAATGTGCGGGGGGACAGGTTAGTCGAGGTCATTTGTACATGGAGGTAGGGGTGAAGTGACTATGCATAGATAATAAACAGCGAGTAGCAGCAGTGTAAAAACAAATGGGGGGGTCAATGTAAATAATCCGGTGGCTATTTGGTTAATTGTTCAGAAGGTTTTAGAAGCTGTTAAGGAGCCTTTTGGTAGCAGAGAAAACAGTCTATGACTTGGGTGACTGGAGTTGGACAATTTTGGGGGATTTCCTCTGACACCGCCTAGTATATAGGTCCTGGATGTCAGGAAGCTTGGCCCCAGTGATGTCCTGGGCCATACGCACCTACCCTCTGTAGCGCCTTGTTACCATGCCAGGTGGTGATGCAACCGGTCAGGATGCTCTCGATGGTGCAGCTGTATAACTTTTTGAGGATCTGGGGACCCATGCCAAGTCTTTTTAGTCTCCAGAGGGGGAGAAGATGTTGTCGTGCCCTCTTCACGACTGTCTTGGTGTGTTAGGACCATGATAGTTTGTTGGTGATGTGGACACCAAGGAACTTGAAACTCTCAACCTGCTCCACTACAGCCTTTTCCTATAGTTATGTAGTCCACAATCAGCTCCTTTGTCTTGCTCACATTGACGAAGAGGTTGTTGTCCTGGCACCACACTGCCAGGTTTCTGATCTCCTCCCTATAGGCTGTCTCATCGTTGTCGGTGATCGTCAGCAAACTTAATAATGGTGTTGGAGTCGCGTTTGGCCACGCAGTCGTGGATGAACAGGGGGTACAGGGGGGGGGGGGGGGGGGACTAAACACACACCCCTGAGGGGCTCTAGTGTTGAGGATCAGCGGGGCAGATGTGTTGTTGCCTACACTTACCACCTGGGGGCGGACCATCAGGAAGTCCAGGATCCAGTTGCAGAGGGAGGAGTTTCGTCCCAGGGTCATTAGCTTAGTGATGAGCTTTGTGGGCGCTATGGTGTTGAATGTTGAGCTGTAGTCAATGAACAGCATTCTCACATAGGTGTTCCTTTTGTCCAGGTGGGATAGGGCAGTGTGGAGTGTGATTGAGATTGCATCATCTGTGGATCTGTTGGGGCGCTATGCGAATCTCTCGGTAGCCAATATGAGCAAGACCTTTAAACAGGTCAACATTCACAAAGGCGCAGGGACAAACGGATTACAAGGACTTGTAGTCAAAGCAAGCGCAGACCAACTGGCAAGTGTCTTCACTGACGTTTTCAACCTCTCCCTGACCGAGTCTGTTATACCTTTCAAGCAGACCACCATTGTCTCTGTGCTCAAGAAAGTGAAGGTAACATACCTAAATCGTAGCACTCACATCAGTAGCTATGAAGTGCTTTAAAAGGCTGGTCATGGCTCACATCAACAGGATCCTCCCGGATACCCGGGTCCGTATGTCCCGGAGCCTTTGTGAATGTTGACCTGTTTAAAGGTCTTGCTCATATTGGCTACCGAGAGAGTTATCACACAGTAGTCCAGAATAGCTGGTGCTCTCATGCATGCTTCAGTGTTGCTTGCCTCAAATCGAGCATAAAAAGGCATTTATTTAAGGCTGGGTTTCCCTTTGCAATAAAATGGAAATGAATTACTTAAAAATCATACAATGTGATTTTCTGGATTTTTGTTTTAGATTCTGTCTCTCACAGTTGAAGTGTACCTATGATACAAATTACAGACCTCTACATGCTTTGTAAGTAGGAAAACCTGCAAAATCACCAGTGTATCAAATACTTGTTCTCCCCACTGTAGTTCCTATACATAGTGTATACAGTAGCTTATAGTTATAACAAGACTCCCATTGACCAGCTGTGACATCACTCCTCAGCCTCTGCTAACAACCATAGGTCAAAGGTCACTGTAAGCAATTAGGATTAAGCCTAAATTGCGGATTAACCCTGACTTGCCTAGTTAAATAAAGGTTAAATAAACTTACAAATAAAAGAAATGAGAAGAGCCCTGGAGTATGCGTGTGTGGATACCTTCATGTGTCTTTTAGCACATGTGTGTGTGTGAGACCTGGTTGTATGTGTGGGGAGGGGGAGAAACAGAACGAAATGTTCCAGTATTATAGCATTACTCCATTCCGAGTGTCCAGAGCTGTGCCCTAACCGAGGCCCGAGAGCCCCCAACCCACTTACCTCAGCAAGGATCGGCTGAGTGACGTATGGATTTATAGTACCTCGTCCACATTATCTTACTTCACTCTTTCTGTCCGTTCCAGTTGTACTGATTACATATAGCCTGGCTCCTTGTTTCTAATTATCAAGAGAGCAGAAATGCAGACTGGCACCCAGGCTAGATTACATCATGTTTATCAAGGAAACAACCGTTGAATGGATAGTTCAGGCAAAATCGATATTTGGGTGGAATAACCCTTACCTTAAGATGTGTCTACAGCCCTATAATGATAGAATCCACAACAATCCATTGTGAACAACTGCCACAGCCAGGAGCTAGCATAATTAGCATTGTGGACATCTGCCACAGCCAGGAGCTAGCATAATTAGCATTGTGAAAATTAATGAATGTAAACACCGGCACCGATGTTAGCGAAGCGGCATTGCAAGCTGAAACTTCCTAAAAAAAAACCTGTTAAACTAAGTTTGGTAGCAGGTGGAATTTGCAGGGATTTTTATCGTTCAGACTGCTGAAATAATCGCTGGAATTTTGTCACTCGTAACTGGAACGATTTCCTTATGTTGACTCACAGCCGCATCTCTTTCTGTTTGCTGTAACATGGACAATAAAGTTGTATTATACTGTATTGTATTCCACTGGGCACTCAGATGCGGATTGATTACCAGCTGTGAATAAACTCACCCGTGGCTTGATGGAGCATTGGAATATTCTGGAATTCTCGCGGTGAAGAAAACATGAACAGGTCCTTCGCCAGTGGCAGACGGCAACAATGGATTATTGTGGATTCTCTCACTATGGGCCTTCAGACACATCTTAAGGTAAAGGGTAATTGCCCCCAAATATAGATTTCGCCTGAATTATCCCTTTGACCTCCAGCTATGAGATTCCCCTACGTTTGATCCCAATCCAATATCTTTATTCCAGCCCCATCTCAAACCAGCCCCACCACGAGCCATTGTAAGTCCAACTTGTCACAACTTGACTTCGTGCTGGAGTTAGTGTCTGCAGGGGGAAAGCTGAAAGACTTTGAAAGACTCTTGAAGGAGGACAGCGACATGATATCTGCCAGAACCTATCCTTATACACAGAAAGACTTAACAACAGTACACAAGAAAAATTGTCCTGGAGGGTACAGACTAACATCAATTAAATTGAACATATAAACATTGAGGTCACTGCCTACTGTGCAACCCCACTTCAGCACTGAATCTCCTCCTGGTTTGACAGATAACAGATAAGATCTCTGCTCTCTGAATAACCCAGTGATAGGAGTCTGTCTTTACGCTGAATACAGGAGAAATTCCTAAATACTTTCACATTACTCAGCACCAGTGTTACCTATGAGGATATGCAGAATTAGCATATTTATCCCTTGTGGCAGAAGATACTGAGGGAAAATGTATACTGAGTAATGCTGAGAGAGCTACAATATGTCTGGGGTTTGGGCTGGACGCATCTGACGCCCTGATGATGGCGATAGAGAGACTACTGACAAGGCCTCCTGAGGCAGCAAGTAACCTCCTTGACTGGGGTCTCACTCGTGGAGCTCCATGACAGTGACAGACAGGGTCTTTTGAGGAGCTCTGGTGTCAGGGACCCGGGGTCCCTCACTGGGCACCATGACAGGCTCAAGCCTCTCCTCAGGGTCCCATAGTGCCCTCGTCTCACCCAAAGAAAAGCTCTGCTGTGATTCATAATCCTCCATGGAGATCGTTGTCAGGCCAGTGTCCCTCTATCCTTCCACAGTGTAGTCTAGAGCCAATGTTTCAGTCCATCCGCCATCTCCCAAACAAACAAGGAGCACTCTGGGAAAAATAAACTTCCAGCAGCAGGCAGACGAGGCGAGCCATAGAGATAGGAGGGACAGTCGTCATGGCAACCCTGTCCTGGCCGCTGGAGCGTCCAGCTGCAACCGCGGTGGTCGACGGAGCGGAGTGGTAGGTCACCTGTGTCGGGTTATGCTTTTGTGAACCAAACCAGCCGATTGAACAGACCGAGTAAGAGAACTGTTTAAAACACAGCAATCCTCATGGGATTCTTCTCAGTTTGGTAGAGAAAATGTCTCATAATATAGAACAGTCACACAGAATGGATAAAACAGCCCCAGTTTGGTTATTGAACAGTCACAGATTGGATATAGAACAGTAGCAGATTGGATATAGAACAGTAGCAGATTGGATATAGAACAGTAGCAGAATGGATATAGAACAGTAGCAGATTGGATATAGAACAGTAGTAGATTGGATATAGAACAGTAGCAGATTGGATATAGAACAGTAGCAGATTGGATATAGAACAGTAGTAGATTGGATATAGAACAGTAGCAGATTGGATATAGAACAGTAGCAGATTGGATATAGAACAGTAGCAGATTGGATATAGAACAGTAGCAGATTGGATATAGAACAGTAGCAGATTGGATATAGAACAGTAGCAGATTGGATATAGAACAGTAGCAGATTGGATATAGAACAGTAGCAGATTGGATATAGAACAGTAGCAGATTGGATATAGAACAGTAGCAGATTGGATATAGAACAGTAGCAGATTGGATATAGAACAGTAGCAGATTGGATATAGAACAGTAGTAGATTGGATATAGAACAGTAGCAGATTGGATATAGAACAGTAGCAGATTGGATATAGAACAGTAGCAGATTGGATATAGAACAGTAGCAGATTGGATATAGAACAGTAGCAGAATGGACTTAAATGAACCCTTCTGGCTCAAAGGCGCTCCATAATTGGAAATAATATTCAGCTCAAAGTCCTTGTTTGTCTGAAGCTTGCAGTCTACTACACATCAGCGGAAGCATAGTAAACAAGCAAAAAAAATACACAGGCCAATATTCTTATGCACACACATTTTGGTCTCCCCCACCCGCCCCCCGGGGTGTCAAGGTTACATCCAGACGCTATGGCTCCCTAACGGGGATAAAAAAGTGTGTCACACTGACAGAGAGAGGGAGGGAAATAGAGGAGGCACAGGATGAGAGATTGAGAGTGCTTCCCTGCCTTTCCTCCCCTCTTCCCACCTTCTTTCACTTACTTCCTCCCTCCATCTCTCTCTCTTCTCTCTCTCTCTACCTCTCTCCCTCCATCCCAACTTCCACATCCCTCTTTCCTTCACTGCCCCCCTCCCTCCTTCCTCTCTCCCTCTCCTCTTTCTCTCCCTTTTCATCTCTTCGTTCTCCCACCTTCCAGTTCCTCCCTCCATCCCTCTCTCCTCCCCAGCTGCTTGAAGGCGTGGCAGACGAGCTGAAGCGTTCGGGAGTGGGGAGATGGGGGAGGGAGGGGGAGGGACGTGGAGGAACGGTCGAGCGGACAGCTAAGTGAGATTAACCGATAGCAACAGCGTGCAGCCCAGCTATGAGAGAGAGAGGAAGAGGATGGGAGAGGGAAGAGATGGATGAGGGTTTAACTGACAGATAGCTATACACCCTGCATCCCAACAGTGACCAATAGGCCAGACAGAATTGCACTTACAATATTGAATAATGTAGCATCTTGCGCCACAAACTCTTGCACGTACAAACAAACAAAACAAACACACACACACACACACCTTGTAAATCTACAAAATGGCTGATGTCTACAGCTTGAAATACAAATGCCACATGTGAGGTGTAATTGCTGTTCAATGATTCATCATACCTCTCCCCTCCAGCTTTGCCACGTCGTCGGTAAACAAATGACATTGATTGCTGCTGTTGTTCTGAAGGGTGTAAACAGTGATGGAACGTCTGACGAACGTTGTTGATCATTTTGACACAATTCATGTGTGTGTACTGTAAGTGGTTTGTGTGTGTGTGCACGCGGGTGTGTGTGTGTGTGTGTATGTGTGTGTACCGGCGGCGCCTCTTGTTGTTCGAGACATCAAAGCATCCCCTCTAAAACATGAAAACCACAAACCGTTGTATTCATTTCAGTTCTATCTTCCCAGACAATACACCCATTGTCTGTTGTTTCTATCGTTCAAAACGCAAATGCATAGCATAAAATTCTCACAGTTTATGATTACACACGGCTCATGTGTTGCGTCTCGTTCTGCATTCATTTGAGGCCTGTAGAAGATAAGCAGCGCTTCAACTTTATGTGACCCTATGGACAATACTATATTCTAGGAAAACAGAAGCACTTCTCAGCAGGAGGTGCCAGTGTCATACTTGAGAACAATGAACCATCAAACCATGAAAAAAAAGCCTAGAACACTATAGCACTATCTGTTCTGTAACAGTGAAATGTCCCCATAACCCAGTGGCATGACAATAGACTAGAGAGCCGGGAACCCTTCCAGGCCTTAGTCTCATTGTGTTGTCATTGCCAAGGGAAGTAGCCTACGACCACCGACGCCCACAGTCAATCGCTCTGTACAACCTCCTTTCTGTCTCCCCCGTGGAGCGTATTGCTAGCATACCATCCGTGTTTCATTCTCTGTCTTGTTCATTGGGACCTGTATGTGTGAGTACGAGATGGCAATATTGTATAGCCTGTCATAGTATATATACCCTGGTGTGTGCCTCCTTTCACCCTCTCGGACAGCCTCCCCGGGGGACTACAGGGGCACTATAGCTGGATCCACATCACCCATAGGCTGACATGATGTCCTGTTCCATTAAAAGGGGATGAGAACAAGCTATAGCTCACAGGCTGAAAACAGGCTGTAACCATATAATGAATTATATGGGCTGTGCTTTACCATTAGAGACTTTAGGCCTAACATGTCACTGGCATTTATGGAACTACGGCTTCAAAGTTGCTCTATGGTTCCGTTGGGATCTGTGAGAGGGAAACGGGTTTGAAGGTGTAAATGCCGACACAGGGTTGGTAACAGAGTGTGTGGGGGTGTCGTTCAAGCACAGCTGTGATGTATAATTTCCCACCTGTGAGAGGGGGTGTTACAGAGTCACAGCTCTCTCTGACCGAGAGAGAGAGAGAGAAAGAGAACGAACCAGTTTGTTTGTACACCTCCGTGGCGTCTGCACAAACCGATACATATCCGTCCTGTCTGTCTGTGTCGTGACTCGTGAGGCTTCACAAACGCCAGCAGCGTCTTTGCAATCAGTGACAGTTGCTTAGTAACCAAACCCTGTCCCCTTCACCTGTAGAGGGATACCACGGTAACCACCATCCATCCGCTGATGTTTGCCAAGCCTTCTGGATGAAACGTCATCAAATTAAACAACAGCGGAGAAATGACTGGAGGACAGTGGAGACGAGGAAGTGTTTTTAGATCCGGAGCCACCTATGTTTCTTATGTTAGTCTGCAAATGTTCACGATGTGAACAAAGGATTGCTGTAAGACCTACCATATAGAACAACGTACTGTATATCTCCCAATCCAACACATGAAGCATGGAGCATGAAGGAAAAGGACACAGCTAGATGAGAAGCCAAGCTATTGAAAGCGAGGCAGAAAATACATATATTTTTTTAAATAAAGGTAAAATAACTTGTCAAAGCCGTGCTCTGGCTCCCTCCCTCTTCATTTCGACTCATTCTTTTTTGTCTGAGCCCAAAGAGAGAGACGATGCAGCCAGAATGCATGCCACGCAGCATTTCTTTGCCTTTATATTCCTTGCCCATGCTCTCAACTGGACTGGCATTCCCATCCCTTTATATGCGTGGCGAGAATGTCATTCCGTCATCCCCGAAACATGCTGTCAGTGTCAGTGGCGTTATACATACTGTACCCATAACGGTGATGATGATGATGATGGGTTATGTGTTGGGGAAAAAATAACATGAATATTTCACAAGTACATCTTGGCCTATAAGCCATATGTTTCTTTAACGGCATGTCTAAAGTACCATAAAATACATCTGCAATCACGGAACCCTGCACATACTTACCATATACTTTATACAGTATAATCAATCCATCCATATGTGTTTTGCAGTCATTTTATGGAACTGTCATATTGTCTGCTTGACTGAAAAGGTTTCGTCACCACCGGGGTCATTACTCTATACAGTGGGGGAAAAAGGATTTAGTCAGCCACCAATTGTGCAAGTTCTCCCACTTAAAAATATGAGAGAGGCCTGTCATTTTCATAATAGGTACACTTCAACTATGACAGACAAAATGAGAAAAAGAAATCCAGAAAATCACATTGTAGGATTTGTAATGAATTTATTTGCAAATCAAATTATGGTGGAAAATAAGTATTTGGTCACCTACAAACAAGCAAGATTTCTGGCTCTCACAGACCTGTAACTTCTTCTTTAAGAGGCTCCTCTGTCCTCCACTCGTTACCTGTATTAATGGCACCTGTTTGAACTTGTTATCAGTATAAAAGACACTTGTCCACAACCTCAAACAGTCACACTCGAAACTCCACTATGGCCAAGACCAAAGAGCTGTCAAAGGATACCAGAAACAAAATTGTAGACCTGCACCAGGCTGGGAAGACTGAATCTGCAATAGGTAAGCAGCTTGGTTTGAAGAAATCAACTGTGGGAGCAATTATTAGGAAATGGAAGACATACGAGACCACTGATAATCTCCCTCGATCTGGGGCTCCACGCAAGATCTCACCCCGTGGGGTCAAAATGATCACAAGAACGGTGAGCAAAAATCCCAGAACCACACGGGGGGACCTAGTGAATTACCTGCAGAGAGCTGGGACCAAAGTAACAAAGCCTACCATCAGTAACACACTACGCCGCCAGGGACTCAAATCCTGCAGTGCCAGACGTGTCCCCCTGCTTAAGCCAGTACATGTCCAGGCCCGTCTGAAGTTTGCTAGAGAGCATTTGGATGATCCAGAAGAAGATTGTGAGAATGTCATATGGTCAGATGAAACCAAAATATAACTTTTTGGTAAAAACTCAACTCGTCGTATTTTGAGGACAAAGAATGCTGAGTTGTATCCAAAGAACACCATACCTACTGTGAAGCATGGGGGTGGAAACATCATGCTTTGGGGCTGTTTTTCTGCAAAGGGAACAGGACGACTGATCCATGTAAAGGAAAGAATGAATGGGGCCATGTATCGTGAGATTTTGAGTGAAAACCTCCTTCCATCAGTAAGGGCATTGAAGATGAAACGTGGCTGGGTCTTTTAGCATGACAATGATTCCAAACACACCGCCCGGGCAACGAAGGAGTGGCTTCGTAAGAAGCATTTCAAGGTCCTGGAGTGGCCTAGCCAGTCTCCAGATCTCAACCCCATAGAAAATCTTTGGAGGGAGTTGAAAGTCCGTGTTGCCCAGCAACAGCCCCAAAACATCACTGCTCTAGAGGAGATCTGCATGGAGGAATGGGCCAAAATACCAGCAACAGTGTGTGAAAACCTTGTGAAGACTTACAGAAAATGTTTTACCTCTGTCATTGCCAACAAAGGGTATATAATAAAGTATTGAGATAAACTTTTGTTATTGACCAAAAATACTTATTTTCCACCATCATTTGCAAATAAATTCATAAAATGTGATTTTCTGGATTTTTTTCTCTCATTTTGTCTGTCATAGTTGAAGTGTACCTATGATGAAAATTACAGGCCTCTCTCATCTTTTTAAGTGGGAGAACTTGCACAATTGGTGGCTGACTAAATACTTTTTTGCCCCACTGTACATCTATGTGATAGTACTCCTAAGCAGTGTTTAAAACACACACACACACACAGGCGTGCACGCTAGGGCTTGGCGATATATATGATTCATTTGATTAATTCAAAATATGATTTATTTATTTGTTGTTTTCATGAGCGTTTATGTCTGCTTGTTCTCATGCCTTTGGCTCCTTCTGTGCTGTGTGCACCTTCCCATTTACACCAGAGATCTGTATATAATGACGAGATGCTCATGTCTCTGCCCTAACAATGGGAGTTGTTGTCCCAAAGGCGAGAAGGCAAGCGACGAGCTTAGGTCCAAACGAAGCCCATCGAAACGCATTGGGTTTATTTTGGACAGAAGTGGTTTCAACTCATTATTTGCATTTGAGGTTTGGTCCAACAGAATTGATCACATGGACATCAAAACACACTGAGACGTTATTGTACTGTAATAGAGAAGAAGTGAACCTTTCCAACAATACCCTTTTTATGTCTCAACTACTCACATTGATGCTTGAAAATGAATGTTCAGTTTGTCGCATGCATACCGCTAACAGCATTTTAGCCAAAGACTGCTATACTAGCTGTCTAGTCTGTTTTTTATAAATGTGCAATAAGCATAAAACCCTATTCTATAAGGAATTGGCAACTCCTTTTCATTCTGAGTAGTAAGGTAGGCCACTTGATTTGAACATCTGAACGAAGTGGACAGGCTAGCGTGCTGTTCAAACAGTTGGAGACGGACAGAAGGGTGTCTTCATTACAATTCAACTGCTCTGCCTTGTTAGCAAGGTGTAATAGTTGTAGAAGGCTTATATTTAGCCTAGGTATAATTTCACAAGCCATGAATTCATTAGCTTTTTGCGGACTGTTTGAAATGCAATGTATTTGACCTTTCGTTGTGCAACAAAGCTTATTTCGAGAATTACAGTAAACAAACTGAGATATATATATTGTGAATCGTCCACAAGTTTGACCAAATTTAGATATGATTTTTAGGCCATATTGCCCAGCTCTAGCACGAGCACACACACACAGCGTTTCATCTCTCTCCATGGCTCTAGTTGTAAATGTGATCCATGTCAGAAATGCCTTGCAGAGAACTGCTGAAATGTCATTCCATCACCAAGGCACTATAACACCAGAATGTCAGTGGATCGAAAGGAATTGGGGGGAAAACTGAAAGAATAAGGCTTCAGGATGGGGTCTCTCTGTCCCAGCGGGGACGTTTTCCCTTAATGACACCTCTCTGCCGAAATACCATGCAACTGTGTGACCGCCTGGTGACCCATAATGGGAAGCCAGGAGCACTCCACTTTGTCAGTGTCCCAGGCTGGGAACCCAGAACCAAACAGTCACATTCATATCACTGGCTTCACTCCCACACACACAGAGAGAGAGAGAGAGAGAGTGAGAGAGATAGCGAGAGAGAGAGCGAGAGATAGCGAGAGAGAGAGCGAGAGAGAGAACCCTCTCTTTACGTTACAGTTCACTTGGTTGCAGTCAAACACATGTCCAGTCAGTTCTCATTAGCCAAGTCATTAAAAGTGGTCACTGGGCATGCATAGGGGAGAAAGGAGGGATGAAGGGAGGGAGATAAGGAGGGTAGAAAAACAATCCCCTTGAATCAGGAGCAAGGCGTTCACCAGGCAGGTCGGTTAGATAAGACAGGTGCCATATGCAAGTGTACTGTAGGTGGAAGACATAACAATAACAAGCGCTATCATTCTCCAAGCTTCTCTGTGCAGGATGCGACAATGCTGGAAGTAACAGCGGCGACCAGTTTGGATTGAGGGAACAAATCCAGAGCAGTTTATATGACATCAAATTCACATTATGGACAACCTTATTCATATGTATGTTTGTTAAAGCATCAGTTTCAAAGATATGGTTTGGGGAAACTATGCCCAGAGGAAATGTGCTCCATCAATTTCCATCTTACATGCAGATTCTCATACAGTATTACACTGTACACTTGACTGCTAAGCTTAGTAATGAAGATAGAGCTGGAGCAGTAGCAGCAGTATTAACTACATAATATAGATAGACCTGGAGCAGTAGCAGCAATCTTGACTACATAATGCAGATAGACCTGGAGCAGTAGCAGTAGTCTTGACTACATAATGAAGATAGACCTGGAGCAGTAGCAGCAGTATTAACTACATAATGTAGATAGACCTGGAACAGTAGCAGCAATCTTGACTACATAATGAAGATAGACCTGGAGCAGTAGCAGCAATCTTGACTACATAATGCAGATAGACCTGGAGCAGTAGCATCAGTCTTGACTACATAATGTAGATAGACCTGGAGCAGTAGCAGCAGTCTTGACTACATAATGTAGATAGACGTGGAGCAGTAGCATCAGTCTTGAATACATAATGCAGATAGACCTGGAGCAGTAGCAACAGTCTTGACTACATAATTTAGATAGACCTGGTGCAGTAGAATCAGTCTTGACTACATAATGCAGATAGACCTGGAGCAGTAGCAACAGTCTTGACTACATAATGCAGATAGACCTGGAACAGAAGCAGCAGTATTAACTACATAATGTAGATAGACCTGGAGCAGTAGAAGCAGTCTTGACTACTAGTGCAGATAGACCTGGAGCAGTAGCAGCAGTCTTGACTACATAATGCAGATAGACCTGGAGCAGTAGCAGCAGTCTTGACTACATAATGAAGATAGACCTGGAGCAGAAGCAGCAGTCTTGACTAGATAATGCAGCTAGACCTGGAGCAGTAGCAACAGTCTTGACTACAAAATGAAGATGGAGCAGCAGCAGCACAGTAGCCATCTTGACAATATAATGAAGATAGACCTGGAGCAGAAGCAGCAGTCTTGACTAGATAATGCAGATAGACCTGGAGCAGAAGCAGCAGTCTTGACTACATAATGCAGATAGACCTGGAACAGTAGCAGCAGTCTTGACTAGATAATGCAGATAGACCTGGAGCAGTAGCAGCAGTCTTGACTAGATAATGCAGATAGACCTGGAGCAGTAGCAACAGTCTTGACTACATAATTTAGATAGACCTGGAGCAGTAGTAACAGTCTTGACTACATAATGCAGATAGACCTGGAACAGTAGCAGCAGTATTAACTACATAATGCAGATAGACCTGGAACAGTAGCAGCAGTATTAACTACATAATGCAGATACACCTGGAGCAGTAGCAGCAGTCTTGACTACATAATGAAGATAGACCTGGAGCAGTAGCAGCAGTCTTGACTACACAATGAAGATGGAGCAGCAGCACAGTAGCCATCTTGACAATATAATGAAGATAGACCTGGAGCAGAAGCAGCAGTCTTGACTACACAATGAATATGGAGCAGCAGCAGCACAGTAGCCATCTTGACTACATAAGGCAGATAGACATGGAGCAGTAGCATCAGTCTTGACTAGATAATGCAGATAGACCTGGAGCAGATGCATCAGTCCTGACTACATAATGCAGATAGACCTGGAACAGTAGCAGCAGTCTTGACTAGATAATGCAGATAGACCTGGAGCAGTAGCAGCAGTCTTGACTAGATAATGCAGATAGACCTGGAGCAGTAGCAACAGTCTTGACTACATAATTTAGATAGACCTGGAGCAGTAGCAACAGTCTTGACTACATAATGCAGATAGACCTGGAACAGTAGCAGCAGTATTAACTACACAATGAATATGGAGCAGCAGCAGCACAGTAGCCATCTTGACAATATAATGAAGATAGACCAGGAGCAGAAGCAGCAGTCTTGACTACATAATGCAGATATACCTGGAACAGTAGCAGCAATCTTGACTACATAATGAAGATAGACCTGGAGCAGAAGCAGCAGTCTTGACTAGATAATGCAGATAGACCTGGAACAGTAGCAGCAGTATTAACTACATAATGCAGATAGACCTGGAGCAGTAGCAGCAGTCTTGACTACATAATGAAGATAGACCTGGAGCAGAAGCAGCAGTCTTGACTAGATAATGCAGATAGACCTGGAGCAGTAGCAACAGTCTTGACTACACAATGAAGATGGAGCAGCAGCAGCACAGTAACCATCTTGACAATATAATGAAGATAGACCTGGAGCAGAAGCAGCAGTCTTGACTAGATAATGCAGATAGACCTGGAGCAGAAGCAGCAGTCTTGACTACATAATGCAGATAGACCTGGAGCAGTAGCAGCAGTCTTGACTAGATAATGCAGATAGACCTGGAGCAGTAGCAGCAGTCTTGAATAGATAATGCAGATAGACCTGGAGCAGTAGCAACAGTCTTGACTACATAATTTAGATAGACCTGGAGCAGTAGCAACAGTCTTCACTACATAATGCAGATAGACCTGGAGCAGTAGCAACAGTCTTGACTACATAATGCAGATAGACCTGGAACAGTAGCAGCAGTATTAACTAGATAATGTAAATAGACCTGGAGCAGTAGCAGCAGTCTTGACTACATAATGCAGATAGACCGGGAGCAGTAGCAGCAGTCTTGACTACATAATGCAGATAGACCTGGAACAGTAGCAGCAGTATTAACTACATAATGCAGATAGACCTGGAGCAGTAGCAGCAATCTTGACTACATAATGCAGATAGACCTGGAGCAGTAGCAGCAGTCTTGACTACACAATGAAGATGGAGCAGCAGCACAGTAGCCATCTTGACAATATAATGAAGATAGACCTGGAGCAGAAGCAGCAGTCTTGACTAGATAATGCAGATAGACCTGGAGCAGAAGCAGCAGTCTTGACTACATAATGCAGATAGACCTGGAGCAGAAGCAGCAGTCTTGACTAGATAATGCAGATAGACCTGGAGCAGAAGCAGCAGTCTTGACTACATACTGCAGATAGACCTGGAACAGTAGCAGCAGTCTTGACTACACAATGAAGATGGAGCAGCAGCAGCACAGTAGCCATCTTGACAATATAATGAAGATAGACCTGGAGCAGAAGTAGCAGTCTTGACTAGATAATGCATATAGACATGGAGCAGAAGCAGCAGTCTTGACTGGATAATGCAGATAGACCTGGAGCAGTAGCATCAGTCTTGACTACATAATGCAGATAGACCTGGAACAGTAGCAGCAATCTTGACTACATAATGAAGATAGACCTGGAGCAGTAGCAGCAGTCTTGACTACACAATGAAGATGGAGCAGCAGCACAGTAGCCATCTTGACTACATAATGCAGATAGACCTGGAACAGTAGCAGCAATCTTGACTACATAATGAAGATAGACCTGGAGCAGGATCAGCAATCTTGACTACATAATGCAGATAGACCTGGAGCAGTAGCATCTGTCTTAAATACATAATTTAGATAGACCTGGAGCAGTAGCAACAGTCTTGACTACATAATGCAGATAGACCTGGAGCAGTAGCAACAGTCTTGACTACATAATGCAGATAGACCTGGAACAGTAGCAGCAGTATTAACTACATAATGCAGATAGACCTGGAGCAGTAGCAGCAGTCTTTGACTACATAATGCAGATAGAACTGGAGCAGTAGCAGCAGTCTTGACTACATAATGCAGATAGACCTGGAGCAGTAGCAGCAGTCTTGACTACACAATGAAGATGAGCAGCAGACTACACAATGAAGATGGAGCAGCAGCACAGTAGCCATCTTGACAATATAATGAAGATAGACCTGGAGCCAGAAGCAGCAGTCTTGACTAGATAATGCAGATAGACCTGGAGCAGAAGCAGCAGTCTTGACTACATAATGCAGATAGACCTGGAACAGTAGCAGCAGTCTTGACTAGATAATGCAGATAGACCTGGAGCAGAAGCAGCAGTATTGACTAGATAATGCAGATAGACCTGGAGCAGAAGCAGCAGTATTGACTAGATAATGCAGATAGACCTGGAGCAGTAGCAGTAGTCTTGACTAGATAATGCAGATAGACCTGGAGCAGTAGCAGCAGTCTTGACTAGATAATGCAGATAGACCTGGAGCAGTAGCAGCAGTCTTGACTACATCATGCAGATAGACCTGGAGCAGAAGCAGCAGTCTTGACTAGATAATGCAGATAGACCTGGAGCAGTAGCAGTAGTCTTGACTACATAATGAAGATAGACCTGGAGCAGTAGCAGCAGTATTAACAACATAATGTAGATAGACCTGGAACAGTAGCAGCAATCTTGACTACATAATGAAGATAGACCTGGAGCAGTAGCATCAGTCTTGACTACATAATGTAGATAGACCTGGAGCAGTAGCAGCAGTCTTGACTACATAATGTAGATAGACCTGGAGCAGTAGCATCAGTCTTGAATACATAATGCAGATAGACCTGGAGCAGTAGCAACAGTCTTGACTACATAATTTAGATAGACCTGGAGCAGTAGCATCAGTCTTGACTACATAATGCAGATAGACCTGGAGCAGTAGCAACAGTCTTGACTACATAATGCAGATAGACCTGGAGCAGGAGCATCAGTCTTGACTACATAATGTAGATAGACCTGGAGCAGTAGCAGCAGTCTTGACTACATAATGTAGATAGACCTGGAGCAGTAGCATCAGTCTTGAATACATAATGCAGATAGACCTGGAGCAGTAGCAACAGTCTTGACTACATAATTTAGATAGACCTGGAGCAGTAGCATCAGTCTTGACTACATAATGCAGATAGACCTGGAGCAGTAGCAACAGTCTTGACTACATAATGCAGATAGACCTGGAGCAGTAGCATCAGTCTTGACTACATAATGTAGATAGACCTGGAGCAGTAGCAGCAGTCTTGACTACATCATGCAGATAGACCTGGAGCAGTAGCAGCAGTCTTGACTACACAATGAAAATGGAGCAGTAGCAGCAGTATTAACTACATAATGTAGATAGACCTGGAGCAGTAGAAGCAGTCTTGACTACTAGTGCAGATAGACCTGGAGCAGTAGCAGCAGTCTTGACTACATAATGCAGATAGACCTGGAGCAGTAGCAGCAGTCTTGACTACACAATGAAGATGGATCAGCAGCAGCACAGTAGCCATCTTGACAATATAATGAAGATAGACCTGGAGCAGAAGCAGCAGTCTTGACTACATAATGCAGATAGACCTGGAGCAGTAGCAGCAGTCTTGACTACATAATGCAGATAGACCTGGAGCAGTAGCAGCAGTCTTGACTACATAATGAAGATAGACCTGGAGCAGAAGCAGCAGTCTTGACTAGATAATGCAGATAGACCTGGAGCAGTAGCAACAGTCTTGACTACACAATGAAGATGGAGCAGCAGCAGCACAGTAGCCATCTTGACAATATAATGAAGATAGACCTGGAGCAGAAGCAGCAGTCTTGACTAGATAATGTAGATAGACCTGGAGCAGAAGCAGCAGTCTTGACTACATAATGCAGATAGATCTGGAACAGTAGCAGCAGTCTTGACTAGATAATGCAGATAGACCTGGAGCAGTAGCAGCAGTCTTGACTAGATAATGCAGATAGACCTGGAGCAGTAGCAACAGTCTTGACTACATAATTTAGATAGACCTGGAGCAGTAGCAACAGTCTTGACTACATAATGCAGATAGACATGGAGCAGTAGCAACAGTCTTGACTACATAATGCAGATAGACCTGGAAGAGTAGCAGCAGTATTAACTACATAATGTAGATAGACCTGGAGGAGTAGCAGCAGTCTTGACTACATAATGCAGATAGACCTGGAGCAGTAGCAGCAGTCTTGACTACATAATGCAGATAGACCTGGAACAGTAGCAGCAGTATTAATTACATAATGCAGATACACCTGGAGCAGTAGCAGCAGTCTTGACTACATAATGCAGATAGACCTGGAGCAGTAGCAGCAGTCTTGACTACACAATGAATATGGAGCAGCAGCAGCACAGTAGCCATCTTGACAATATAATGAAGATAGACCAGGAGCAGAAGCAGCAGTCTTGACTACATAATGCAGATAGACCTGGAACAGTAGCAGCAATCTTGACTACATAATGAAGATAGACCTGGAGCAGAAGCAGCAGTCTTGACTAGATAATGCAGATAGACCTGGAACAGTAGCAGCAGTATTAACTACATAATGCAGATAGACCTGGAGCAGTAGCAGCAGTCTTGACTACATAATGAAGATAGACCTGGAGCAGAAGCAGCAGTCTTGACTAGATAATGCAGATAGACCTGGAGCAGTAGCAACAGTCTTGACTACACAATGAAGATGGAGCAGCAGCAGCACAGTAGCCATCTTGACAATATAATGCAGATAGACCTGGAGCAGTAGCAGCAGTCTTGAATAGATAATGCAGATAGACCTGGAACAGTAGCAGCAGTATTAACTACATAATGCAGATAGACCTGGAGCAGTAGCAGCAATCTTGAGTACATAATGCAGATATACCTGGAGCAGTAGCAGCAGTCTTGACTACACAATGAAGATGGAGCAGCAGCACAGTAGCCATCTTCACAATATAATGAAGATAGACCTGGAGCAGAAGCAGCAGTCTTGACTAAATAATGCAGATAGACCTGGAGCAGAAGCAGCAGTCTTGACTACATAATGCAGATAGACCTGGAACAGTAGCAGCAGTCTTGACTAGATAATGCAGATAGACCTGGAGCAGAAGCAGCAGTATTGACTAGATAATGCAGATAGACCTGGAGCAGAAGCAGCAGTATTGACTAGATAATGCAGATAGACCTGGAGCAGTAGCAGCAGTCTTGACTAGATAATGCAGATAGACCTGGAGCAGTAGCAACAGTCTTGACTACACAATGAAGATGGAGCAGCAGCAGCACAGTAGCCATCTTGACAATATAATGAAGATAGACCTGGAGCAGAAGCAGCAGTCTTGACTAGATAATGCAGATAGACCTGGAGCAGAAGCAGCAGTCTTGACTACATAATGCAGATAGACCTGGAGCAGTAGCAGCAGTCTTGAATAGATAATGCAGATAGACCTGGAGCAGTAGCAACAGTCTTTACTACATAATTTAGATAGACCTGGAGCAGTAGCAACAGTCTTCACTACATAATGCAGATAGACCTGGAGCAGTAGCAACAGTCTTGACTACATAATGCAGATAGACCTGGAACAGTAGCAGCAGTCTTGACTACATAATGCAGAAAGACCTGGAACAGTAGCAGCAGTATTAACTACATAATGCAGATAGACCTGGAGCAGTAGCAGCAATCTTGACTACATAATGCAGATAGACCTGGAGCAGTAGCAACAGTCTTGACTACACAATGAAGATGGAGCAGCAGCAGCACAGTAGCCATCTTGACAATATAATGAAGATAGACCTGGAGCAGAAGCAGCAGTCTTGACTAGATAATGCAGATAGACCTGGAGCAGAAGCAGCAGTCTTGACTACATAATGCAGATAGACCTGGAGCAGTAGCAGCAGTCTTGAATAGATAATGCAGATAGACCTGGAGCAGTAGCAACAGTCTTTACTACATAATTTAGATAGACCTGGAGCAGTAGCAACAGTCTTCACTACATAATGCAGATAGACCTGGAGCAGTAGCAACAGTCTTGACTACATAATGCAGATAGACCTGGAACAGTAGCAGCAGTATTAACTAGATAATGTAGATAGACCTGGAGCAGTAGCAGCAGTCTTGACTACATAATGCAGATAGACCGGGAGCAGTAGCAGCAGTCTTGACTACATAATGCAGATAGACCTGGAACAGTAGCAGCAGTATTAACTACATAATGCAGATAGACCTGGAGCAGTAGCAGCAATCTTGACTACATAATGCAGATAGACCTGGAGCAGTAGCAGCAGTCTTGACTACACAATGAAGATGGAGCAGCAGCACAGTAGCCATCTTGACAATATAATGAAGATAGACCTGGAGCAGAAGCAGCAGTCTTGACTAGATAATGCAGATAGACCTGGAGCAGAAGCAGCAGTCTTGACTACATAATGCAGATAGACCTGGAACAGTAGTAGCAGTCTTGACTAGATAATGCAGATAGACCTGGAGCAGAAGCAGCAGTATTGACTAGATAATGCAGATAGACGTGGAGCAGAAGCAGCAGTATTGACTAGATAATGCAGATAGACCTGGAGCAGTAGCAGCAGTCTTGACTAGATAATGCAGATAGACCTGGAGCAGTAGCAGCAGTCTTGACTAGATAATGCAGATAGACATGGAGCAGTAGCAGCAGTCTTGACTACATAATGCAGATAGACCTGGAGCAGAAGCAGCAGTCTTGACTAGATAATGCAGATAGACCTGGAGCAGTAGCAGCAGTCTTGACTACATAATGGAGATAAACCTGGAGCAGTAGAAACAGTCTTGACTACACAATGAAGATGCAGCAGCAGCAGCACAGTAGCCATCTTGACAATATAATGAAGATAGACCTGGAGCAGAAGCAGCAGTCTTGACTAGATAATGCAGATAGACCTGGAGCAGAAGCAGCAGTCTTGACTAGATAATGCAGATAGACCTGGAGCAGAAGCAGCAGTCTTGACTACATACTGCAGATAAACCTGGAACAGTAGCAGCAGTCTTGACTACACAATGAAGATGGAGCAGCAGCAGCACAGTAGCCATCTTGACAATATAATGAAGATAGACCTGGAGCAGAAGTAGCAGTCTTGACTAGATAATGCATATAGACATGGAGCAGAAGCAGCAGTCTTGACTGGATAATGCAGATAGACCTGGAGCAGTAGCATCAGTCTTGACTACATAATGCAGATAGACCTGGAACAGTAGCAGCAATCTTGACTACATAATGAAGATAGACCTGGAGCAGTAGCAGCAATCTTGACTAGATAATGCAGATAGACCTGGAGCAGTAGCAGCAATCTTGACTACATAATGCAGATAGACCTGGAGCAGTAGCAGCAATCTTGACTACATAATTTAGATAGACCTGGAGCAGTAGCAACAGTCTTGACTACATAATGCAGATAGACCTGGAGCAGTAGCAACAGTCTTGACTACATAATGCAGATAGACCTGGATCAGTAGCAGCAGTATTAACTACATAATGCAGATAGACCTGGAGCAGTAGCAGCAGTCTTTGACTACATAATGCAGATAGACCTGGAGCAGTAGCAGCAGTCTTGACTACATAATGCAGATAGACCTGGAGCAGTAGCAGCAGTCTTGACTACACAATGAAGATGGAGCAGCAGCACAGTAGCCATCTTGACAATATAATGAAGATAGACCTGGAGCCAGAAGCAGCAGTCTTGACTATATAATGCAGATAGACCTGGAGCAGAAGCAGCAGTCTTGACTACATAATGCAGATAGACCTGGAACAGTAGCAGCAGTCTTGACTAGATAATGCAGATAGACCTGGAGCAGAAGCAGCAGTATTGACTAGATAATGCAGATAGACCTGGAGCAGAAGCAGCAGTATTGACTAGATAATGCAGATAGACCTGGAGCAGTAGCAGCAGTCTTGACTAGATAATGCAGATAGACCTGGAGCAGTAGCAGCAGTCTTGACTAGATAATGCAGATAGACCTGGAGCAGTAGCAGCAGTCTTGACTACATCATGCAGATAGACCTGGAGCAGAAGCAGCAGTCTTGACTAGATAATGCAGGTAGACCTGGAGCAGTAGCAGCAGTCTTGACTACATAATGCAGATAAACCTGGAGCAGTAGCAACAGTCTTGACTACACAATGAAGATGGAGCAGCAGCAGCACAGTAGCCATCTTGACAATATAATGAAGATAGACCTGGAGCAGAAGCAGCCGTCTTGACTAGATAATGCAGATAGACCTGGAGCAGAAGCAGCAGTCTTGACTAGATAATGCAGATAGACCTGGAGCAGAAGCAGCAGTCTTGACTACATACTGCAGATAGACCTGGAACAGTAGCAGCAGTCTTGACTACACAATGAAGATGGAGCAGCAGCAGCACAGTAGCCATCTTGACAATATAATGCAGATAGACCTGGAGCAGAAGCAGCAGTCTTGACTAGATAATGCAGATAGACCTGGAGCAGAAGCAGCAGTCTTGACTGGATAATGCAGATAGACCTGGAGCAGTAGCAGCAGACTTGACTGGATAATGCAGATAGACCTGGAGCAGTAGCATCAGTCTTGACTACATAATGCAGATAGACCTGGAACAGTAGCATCAGTATTAAATACATAATTTAGATAGACCTGGAGCAGTAGCAGCAGTCTTGACTACATAATGCAGATAGACCTGGAGCAGTAGCAGCAGTCTTGACTACATAATGCAGATAGACCTGGAGCAGTAGCAGCAGTCTTGACTACACAATGAAGATGGAGCAGCAGCACAGTAGCCATCTTGACAATATAATGAAGATAGACCTGGAGCAGAAGCAGCAGTCTTGACTAGATAATGCAGATAGAGTGGAGCAGAAGCAGCAGTCTTGACTACATAATGCAGATAGACCTGGAGCAGAAGCAGCAGTATTGACTAGATAATGCAGATAGACCTGGATCAGAAGCAGCAGTATTGACTAGATAATGCAGATAGACCTGGAGCAGTAGCAGCAGTCTTGACTAGATAATGCAGATAGACCTGGAGCAGTAGCAGCAGTCTTGACTACATAATGCAGATAAACCTGGAGCAGTAGCAACAGTCTTGACTACACAATGAAGATGGAGCAGCAGCAGCACAGTAGCCATCTTGGCAATATAATGAAGATAGACCTGGAGCAGAAGCAGCAGTCTTGACTAGATAATGCAGATAGACCTGGAGCAGAAGCAGCAGTCTTGACTAGATAATGCAGATAGACCTGGAGCAGAAGCAGCAGTCTTGACTACATACTGCAGATAGACCTGGAACAGTAGCAGCAGTCTTGACTACACAATGAAGATGGAGCAGCAGCAGCACAGTAGCCATCTTGACAATATAATGAAGACAGACCTGGAGCAGAAGCAGCAGTCTTGACTGGATAATGCAGATAGACCTGGAGCAGTAGCAGCAGTCTTGACTACATTATGCAGATAGACCTGGAGCAGTAGCAGCAATCTTGACTAGATAATGCAGATAGACCTGGAACAGTAGCAGCAGTCTTGACTACACAATGAAGATGGAGCAGCAGCACAGTAGCCATCTTGACAATATAATGAAGATAGACCTGGAGCAGAAGCAGCAGTCTTGACTACATAATGAGCAGAAGCAGCAGTCTTGACTAGATAATGCAGATAGACCTGGAGCAGTAGCAGCAGTCTTGACTAGATAATGCAGATAGACCTGGAGCGGTAGCAACAGTCTTGACTACATAATGCAGATAGACCTGGAGCAGTAGCAGCAGTCTTGACTACATAATGCAGATAGACCTGGAGCAGTAGCAGCAGTCTTGACTACATAATGCAGATAGACCTGGAGCAGGTCTATAGTATAGTAGCAGCAGTCTTGACTACACAATGAAGATGGAGCAGCAGCAGCACAGTAGCCATCTTGACAATATAATGAAGATAGACCTGGAGCAGAAGCAGCAGTCTTGACTACATAATGCAGATAGAACTGGAGCAGAAGCAGCAGTATTGACTAGATAATGCAGATAGACCTGGAGCAGAAGCAGCAGTCTTGACTACATTAATTAGATAGAGCTGGACCAGTAGCAGGATAGCAGCAGTCTTGACTAAATAATGTAGATAGAGCTGGAGCAGTAGCAGTATCAGCAGTCTTGACTACATAAAGTAGATAGAGCTGGAGCAGTATCAGCAGTCTTGACTACATAAAGTAGATAGAGCTGGAGCAGTAGAGGTATCAGCAGTCTTGACTACTAATGCAGATAGACCTGGAACAGTAGCAACAGTCTTGAATACTAATGCAGATAGACATGGAGCAGTAGCAGCAGTCTTGACTACATAATGCAGATAGACCTGGAGCAGTAGCAGCAGTCTTGACTATATAATGTAGATAGAGCTGGAGCAGTAGCAACAGTCTTGACTACTAATGCAGATAGATCTGGAACAGTAGCAGCAGTCTTGACTACATAATGTAGATAGAGCAGTAGCAGTAGCAACAGTCTTGACTACTAGTGCAGATAGACATGGATCAGTAGCAGCAGTCTTGACTACATAATGTAGATAGAGCTGGAGCAGTAGCAACAGTCTTGCCTACTAATGCAGATAGGCCTGGAGCAGTAGCAGCAGTCTTGACAACACAATGAAGAAAGAGCTGGAGCAGCAGCATAGCAGCATTCTTGGCTACAGTATAGTGAACAGATAAATAAAGACAGAGCCAAGCTGGGAGACACAAGGAACACAAGGAATCCGACATCCAGTCATGGGTGTGTGTACAGTGTGTGTACAGTGTGTGCCCTCGGGTCCCTGGAGTAATTAGAGCAGATGCAAAAGTCCAACTGAATATCCAACAGCGCAGCCTGCCTCCTTTGCAATTAACATGAACAATAGCTCCCTTTTGTTGCTATGTTTTCATGGATCTACAGTTCATATTATTGCCCGTAATTTCCTTTCATACAAGGGGGAAGATGTGGGAAAAACAGACGTCGCATCACACACGTGTAACTTGATTTGTTTTCTTTGCTAGCACCGTGGACACCCAGTAAGTAGTATCAGGCAAAACGCACACACACGTAAACACATATACAGTGCATTCGTAAACTATTCAGACCCTTTGACTTTTCCCACATTTTGTTACATTACAGCTTTATTTTTAAATGGAATTAATCGTTTTTTCCCCCTCATCAATCTAAGCACAATACCCCATAATGACAAAGAAAAAACAGGTTTTTATCATTTAGAATTTTACATAAGTTTTAACACCCTTCACTCAGTACTTTGTTGAAGCACCTTAGGCAGCGATTACAGCCTTCGAGTCTTATTGGGTATGACGCTACAAGCTTGGCACACGTGTATTTGGGGAGATTCTCCCATTCTTCTCTGTAGATCCTCTCAAGCTCTGTCAGGTTGGATGGTGAGCGTCGCTGCACAGCTATTTTCAGGTCTCTCCAGAGATGTTAGATCAGGTTCAAGTCCGGGTTCTGGCTGGGCCACTCAAGAACATTCAGAGACTTGTCCCGAAGCCACTCCTGCGTTGTCTTGGCTGTGTGCTTATGGTTGTTGTCCTGTTGGAAGGTGAACCTTCGCCCAGTCTGAGTTCCTGAGTACTCTGGAGCAGGTTTTCATCAAGGATCTCTCTGTACTTTACTCCGTTAATTTTTCCCTCGATCCTGACTAATCTCCCAGTCCCTGTCGCTGAAAAACATCCCCACAGCATGATGCTGCCACCACCATCACCGTAGGGATGGTGCCAGGTTTTCTCCAGACGTGAACCTTGGTATTCAGACCAGAGAATATTCAGACCAGAGAATATTTGCCTTTTGGCAAACTCCAAGCGGGCTGTCATGTGCCTTTTACTGAGGAGTGGCTTCCGTCTGGCCACTCTACCATAAAAGCCTGATTGGTGGAGTGCTGCAGAGATGGTTGACCTTCTGAAAGGTTCTCCCATCTCCACATGCAAAGCTGTCATCAAGGCAAAGGGTGGCTACTTTGAAGATTCTAAAATATAACATATATTTTGATCTGTTTAAAACTTTTTTTGTAACGACAGGATTCCATATGTTTTTCATAGTTTTGATGTCTTCACTATTATTCTGCAATGTAGAAAATAGTAAAAATAAAGAAAAACCCTTGAATGAGTAGGTGTGCCCAAACATTTGACAGGTACTACATATAAACTTGTTATTGTTATTTTATTGTGTTACTTTTTTAAACCTATCTTAATTTAGTAATTTTCTTCTGAACTCTTTTTTTTAACTTAAAACTGCATTATTGGTTAGGGTTTGTAAGTAAGCATTTCACGATAAGGTTGTACCTGTTGTATTCGGAGCATGTGACAAATACAATTTGATTGGATTTGATCACAATGTTCTCTACTCTTCTCTCATATAGTATGCAGTATGATTCCCTATGACACTAGTAAATAGGACAGAGCAGCACAGCTTAGCACTATATGGAACATTGGAAGGCAAAACAATAGAGGACGGACATGAAAAATACATAACAGTGAATAAATCATCACCTCCCATTGGATGAGCTCTGTTTTGGTTGAAAGTAGGACTTCCGAAGCCCATGCTGTGTCGTTGATGTGACCTGTCAAATGAAGCTCAATCCATATCGCTCTCTCTGTTTGAGCACTGCGCAGGGGGTCCGGGTCAGGTTGTCACAGGAGAACGCGTCAAAATCATACATCAGCCAAATGTAGATGCTTGGTGTAGATTTACAGTGCCTTCAGAGAGTATTCACACCCCTTGAGTTAATCCACATTTTGTTATGCTACAGCCGGAGTTCAAAATGAATCAAATTGTTGTTTTTTTCTCTCACCGATCTACACACAATACCCTATAATGACAAAGTGAAAACATGTTTTTAGATATTTTTCATAATTTATTGAAAATGAAATACAAAATGTATTATTTACGTAAGTATTCACAACCCTGAGTCAATACTTTGTAGAAGCACCTTTAGCAGCGATTACATACTTTGTATAAGCACTTTTGGCAGTGATTACAGCTGTCTTTCTGGGTAAGTCTCTAAGAGATTTTCACACCTGGATTGTGCAACACTTGTCCATTATTCTTTAAAAAATTCTTCAAGCTCTCTCAAATTGGTTGTTGAACATTGCTAGACAACCATTTCAGGTCTTGCTGTAGAATTTTGGCCACTCAGGAACATTCACTGTCTTCTTGGTAAGCAACTGAGTGTAGATTTGGCCTTGTGTTTTAGATTATTGTCCTACTGAAAGGTGAATTTATCTCTCAGTGTCTGGTTGAAAGCAGACCAAACCAGGTTTTCCTCTAGGATTTGCCTGTGCTTAGCTCCATTCCATTTATTTTTTATCCTGAACAACTCCCCAGTCCTTAACGTTTACAAGTACCCATAACATGATGCAGCACTATGCTTGAAAATATGGAGAATGATACTCAGTAATGTGTTGTATTTGATTTGCCCTAAACATAACAGTTTGTAGTCAGTACAAGAAGTTAATTGCTTTGCCACATATTTTGCAGTATTACTTTAGTGCCTTGTTGCAAACAAGATGCATGTTTTGGAATATCTTTTCACTCTGTCAATTAGGTTAGTACTGTGGAATAAATACAATGTTGTTGATGCATCTTCAGTTTTCTCCTATCACAACCATTCAACTCTGTCACAACTGGCCTCATGGTGAAATTCCTGAGCGGTTTCCTTCCTCTCCGGCAACTGAGTTAGGAAGGACTGTATCTTTGTAGTGACTGGGTATATTGATACACCATCTGAAAAGTTATTAATAACTTTACCATGTTCAAAGTGATATTGAATGTCTGCTTTTTTTTTTACCCATTTACCAATATGTGCCCTTCTATGAGATGAATTGGAAAACCGGCCTGGTCTTTGTAGTTGAATCTGTGTTTGAAATTCTCTACTCGGCTGAGGGATCTTACAGATGATTGTATGTTTGTACAGAGATGAGGTAGTCAATCAAAAAATGATGTTAAACACTATTATTGCACACAGAGTGAGTCCATGCAACGTATTATGTGATTTGTTAAGCACATTTTTTTTAATCCTGGACTTATTTATGCTTGCCATAACAAAGGGGTTGATTACTTCAGTCTCAAGTACACATACTACAAGAAAAGTACAGGATGCTAGGCTTAGAGGGATTAGGAAACATGGACCTGGGAAAGCATCAACCCTCAGCAACAACCCTCTGTTCTCCCCTCAGCGTCGACTTCGACCACTGACATCACCTCTTCAGTAACAGATCTCAGTTCACCGAGATAACGGAGCAGAATTCACTAAGCTGACAGCTTGCTAATGGGAGACAATAAATTGCTCACAACCACAAAATACATGTAGCAATAGCCTGCTAGGCTAGCTAACTCAAGACCTATTACAATCACCTGTCACTGTTGACGGTAAGTGGGCTGTCAGCGTTAGGTACACGCACGCACGCACACACACACACACACACACACACACACACATACACATACACAGTCAACACCTAATAGAAAAGCCATTCACTACACACAAATAGGTTATAACTGAGGTTGTATAGTGTGCAAACGTAATATGCGATATGGGTTTCAGACAGCAATACATTCTCCCATTTCCTGTTTACTGTCTGGGTCTTTGTCTGTGTCCACCTTCCGGAGACACCTGAAACCCCACCTCTTTAAGGAATACCTAGGATAGGATAAAGTAATCCCTCTCACCCCCCCCCCTTAAAAGATTTAGATGCACTACTGTTCCACTGGATGTCATAAGGTGAATGCACCAATTTGTAAGTCGCTCTGGATAAGAGCGTCTGCTAAATGACTTAAATGTAAATGTAAATGATGGAATGTCAATAGCTATATATTATGTTCACACACTAGAGTAGCACTAACAATGCCCAATATCTTACATCGTCTGGAAGGCACTACTTAAGTTTTACTTATCATACCAAAGGTATATTGGCAAGGGTTAATTGCACAAATTCAAATCTTATTTAATTCCCTTTCCCTGTAAATGACATTTAATTTAATTCATGTTCCAGGTCAGTCATTGAATTCAGATCATTAAATTCCTCTCAATTTCAATGTTAGTTCAGTTTCAAGAATTAAATTCCCAATTTTTTATATTTTCCCCAACAACTTCACAAATTCCAATTCCAATGCATGAATTACATTAACTAGGAAATGTACAAATACTGAATTCCCAATTCAATTAAATTCCGAAGATGTAATGTTTTTTCAATTTCAATTCAAACAGTCCAAACTGTCTAGTTACAATTCATTTCCAATTTCATAACTTAAAGATAGTTGAAATTCAAATTGAATTCAAATAAATTCTCGACTTCACGAGTGAATTCCTTAATTGAATTTAAATGTCCAATTAAATTTGAATTGACCCCAACCCTGCTTTTGGCATTGCCTATAGGGCAAATCCAGATGCATCCCTCTACTCCGCTTAGTTGATTTCTTTTAAACACATGACTGCTCTTGCTTTACAAAATCTCTCAGCTCAACATCTTGAATTTAGCATTGATTCCAAAACAAAAGGTCTATCAGTCACTAAAATTACAGGTTAAATGTAACGATTAAACCCCCCACTATTAGACAATTGCATGTTCTGTCTGCGTGAATTACACACACACACACACACACACACACACACACACACACACACACACACACACACACACACACACACACACACACACACACACACACACACACACACACACACACACACACACACACACACACAGAGAAACACCTCCCTGTGTGTGGCCTCCAGTCTCTTATTCTCTTCCCTTGACTGGCTGTTACAATGACTGCGTGAATCCGCCTGGCCAGATGTTTGATGTATTGCTGTAAAGTTGACATGCATATGGCGATGACTTAATGGACCCAACGAGACCTTTGTATAAACACTTTTTTTGATCCCCTTGAGGCTTGATTACGGCTTACGTTCATTTTGACGCCTAACAGCATTAGCCACTGTGTAACGCTTCTCGTTGGTGGAAGGAGAGGAGGACCAAAATGCAGCGTGGTAAGTGTTCGTCATGTTTTAATTGAACTAACTGAACACTACACAAAATAACAACGAAGAGAAAACTAAACAGTTCTGCCAGGTGAACAGACACTAAACAGAAATTAAACACCCACAACCAAAATGGGGGAAACAGGCTACCTAAGTATGATTCTCAATCAGAGAAAACGAACGACACCTGCCTCTGATTGAGAACCATACTAGGCCAAACACATAGAAATATAACAACATAGAAAAAAGAACATAGACTACCCACCCCAACTCACGCCCTGACCAACCTAACACAAAGACATAAAAAAGGAACTAAGGTCAGAACGTGACACACTGATCAGGTTGCTTAGGGAGTTATTGGATGGTAGTACTGTACATAGGAAGGACAGGGCCAAGCTTAAATTGTTTTCAGGAAATCAATATTTAGCTTTTTTTGAAGGGTCACACACGCATTTACATTACATTTACATTTAAGTCATTTAGCAGACGCTCTTATCCAGAGCGACTTACAAATTGGTGCTTTCACCTTATGACATCCAGTGGAACAGCCACTTTACAATAGTGCATCTAAGTCTTTTAAGGGGGGTGAGAAGGTTTACTTTATCCTATCCTAGGTATTCCTTAAAGAGGTGGGGTTTCAGGTGTCTCCGGAAGGTGGTGATTGACTCCGCTGTCCTGGCGTCGTGGGGGAGTTTGTTCCACCATTGGGGGGCCAGAGCAGCGAACAGTTTTGACTGGGCTGAGCGGGAACTGTACTTCCTCAGTGGTAGGGAGGCGAGCAGGCCAGAGGTGGATGAACGCAGTGCCCTTGTTTGGGTGTAGGGCCTGATCAGAGCCTGGAGGTACTGAGGTGCCGTTCCCCTCACAGCTCCGTAGGCAAGCACCATGGTCTTGTAGCGGATGCGAGCTTCAACTGGAAGCCAGTGGAGAGAGCGGAGGAGCGGGGTGACGTGAGAGAACTTGGGAAGGTTGAACACCAGACGGGCTGCGGCGTTCTGGATGAGTTGTAGGGGTTTAATGGCACAGGCAGGGAGCCCAGCCAACAGCGAGTTGCAGTAATCCAGACGGGAGATGACAAGTGCCTGGATTAGGACCTGCGCCGCTTCCTGTGTGAGGCAGGGTCGTACTCTGCGGATGTTGTAGAGCATGAACCTACAGGAACGGGCCACCGCCTTGATGTTAGTTGAGAACGACAGGGTGTTGTCCAGGATCACGCCAAGGTTCTTAGCGCTCTGGGAGGAGGACACGATGGAGTTGTCAACCGTGATGGCGAGATCATGGAACGGGCAGTCCTTCCCCGGGAGGAAGAGCAGCTCCGTCTTGCCGAGGTTCAGCTTGAGGTGGTGATCCGTCATCCACACTGATATGTCTGCCAGACATGCAGAGATGCGATTCGCCACCTGGTCATCAGAGGGGGAAAGGAGAAGATTAATTGTGTGTCGTCTGCATAGCAATGATAGGAGAGACCATGTGAGGTTATGACAGAGCCAAGTGACTTGGTGTATAGCGAGAATAGGAGAGGGCCTAGAACAGAGCCCTGGGGGACACCAGTGGTGAGAGCGCGTGGTGAGGAGACAGATTCTCGCCACGCCACCTGGTAGGAGCGACCTGTCAGGTAGGACGCAATCCAAGCATGGGCCGCGCCGGAGATGCCCAACTCGGAGAGGGTGGAGAGGAGGATCTGATGGTTCACAGTATCGAAGGCAGCCGATAGGTCTAGAAGGATGAGAGCAGAGGAGAGAGAGTTAGCTTTAGCAGTGCGGAGTGCCTCCGTGATACAGAGAAGAGCAGTCTCAGTTGAATGACTAGTCTTGAAACCTGACTGATTTGGATCAAGAAGGTCATTCTGAGAGAGATAGTGGGAGAGCTGGCCAAGGACGGCACGTTCAAGAGTTTTGGAGAGAAAAGAAAGAAGGGATACTGGTCTGTAGTTGTTGACATCGGAGGGATCGAGTGTAGGTTTTTTCAGAAGGGGTGCAACTCTCGCTCTCTTGAAGACGGGAGGGACGTAGCCAGCGGTCAGGGATGAGTTGATGAGCGAGGTGAGGTAAGGAAGAAGGTCACCGGAAATGGTCTGGAGAAGAGAGGAGGGGATAGGGTCAAGCGGGCAGGTTGTTGGGCGGCCGGCCGTCACAAGACGCGAGATGTCATCTGGAGAGAGAGGGGAGAAAGAGGTCAGAGCACAGGGTAGGGCAGTGTGAGCAGAACCAGCGGTGTCGTTTGACTTAGCAAACGAGGATCGGATGTCGTCGACCTTCTTTTCAAAATGGTTGACGAAGTCATCTGCAGAGAGGGAGGAGGGGGAGGGGGAGGAGGATTCAGGAGGGAGGAGAAGGTGGCAAAGAGCTTCCTAGGGTTAGAGGCAGATGCTTGGAATTTAGAGTGGTAGAAAGTGGCTTTAGCAGCAGAGACAGAGGAGGAAAATGTAGAGAGGAGGGAGTGAAAGGATGCCAGGTCCGCAGGGAGGCGAGTTTTCCTCCATTTCCGCTCGGCTGCCCGGAGCCCTGATCTGTGTGCTCGCAATGAGTCGTCGAGCCACGGAGCAGGAGGGGAGGACCGAGCCGGCCTGGAGGATAGGGGACATAGAGAGTCAAAGGATGCAGAAAGGGAGGAGAGGAGGGTTGAGGAGGCAGAATCAGGAGATAGGTTGGAGAAGGTTTGAGCAGAGGGAAGAGATGATAGGATGGAAGAGGAGAGAGTAGCGGGGGAGAGAGAGCGAAGGTTGGGACGGCGCGATACCATCCGAGTAGGGGCAGTGTGGGAAGTGTTGGATGAGAGCGAGAGGGAAAAGGATACAAGGTAGTGGTCGGAGACTTGGAGGGGAGTTGCAATGAGGTTAGTGGAAGAACAGCATCTAGTAAAGATGAGGTTGAGCGTATTGCCTGCCTTGTGAGTAGGGGGAAGGTGAGAGGGTGAGGTCAAAAGAGGAGAGGAGTGGAAAGAAGGAGGCAGAGAGGAATGAGTCAAAGGTAGACGTGGGGAGGTTAAAGTCGCCCAGAACTGTGAGAGGTGAGCCGTCCTCAGGAAAGGAGCTTATCAAGGCATCAAGCTCATTGATGAACTCTCCGAGGGAACCTGGAGGGCGATAAATGATAAGGATGTTAAGCTTGAAAGGGCTGGTAACTGTGACAGCATGGAATTCAAAGGAGGCGATAGACAGATGGGTAAGGGGAGAAAGAGAGAATGACCACTTGGGAGAGATGAGGATCCCGGTGCCACCACCCCGCTGACCAGAAGCTCTCGGGGTGTGCGAGAACACGTGGGCGGACGAAGAGAGAGCAGTAGGAGTAGCGGTGTTGTCTGTGGTGATCCATGTTTCCGTCAGTGCCAAGAAGTCGAGGGACTGGAGGGAGGCATAGGCTGAGATGAACTCTGCCTTGTTGGCCGCAGATCGGCAGTTCCAGAGGCTACCGGAGACCTGGAACTCCACGTGGGTCGTGCGCGTTGGGACCACCAGATTAGGGTGGCCGCGGCCACGTGGTGTGGAGCGTTTGTATGGTCTGTGCAGAGAGGAGAGAACAGGGATAGACAGACACATAGTTGACAGGCTAGAGAAGAGGCTACGCTAATGCAAAGGAGATTGGAATGACAAGTGGACTACACGTCTCGAATGTTCAGAAAGTTAAGCTTACGTAGCAAGAATCTAATTGACTAAAATTATTAAAATGATACAGTACTGCTGAGGTAGGCTAGCTGGCAGTGGCTGCGTTGTTGACTTTGTAGGCTAGCTGGCAGTGGCTGCGTTGTTGACACTACACTAATCAAGTCGTTCCGTTGAGTGTAAAGTTTCTACAATGCTGCTATTCGGGGGCTAGCTGGCTAGCTAGCAGTGTTGATTACGTTACGTTGCGTTAAAAGAACGACAATAGCTGGCTAGCTAACCTAGAAAATCGCTCTAGACTACACAATTATCTTTGAAACAAAGACGGCTATGTAGCTAGCTATGTAGCTAGCTACGATCAAACAAATCACACCGTTGGGACTGTAATGAAATGAAATGAAAATGTGATACTACCTGTGGAGCGAAGCGGAATGCGACCGGAATGCGAAAGTTCTATTCAGTAGACGTTGGCTAGCTGTTGGCTAGCTAGGAGTGACTCCTACGTTAAGGACGACAAATAGCTGGCTAGCTAACCTCGGTAAATTAAGATAATCGCTCTAAGACTACACACTCTAAACTACACAATTATCTTGGATACGAAGACAGCAAAGACAACTATGTAGCTAGCTAACACTACACTAATCAAGTCGTTCAGTTGAGTGTGATAGTTACTACAGTGCTACGGTAGACGGTGAACGTTTGCTAGCTGGCTAGCTGCTGGGCAGAAAGGAGGACGACGAAATACGATAATTACGCAATTATCTTAGATACAAAGACGGCTATGTAGCTAGCTAAGAAGAAATTGCTAAGATTAGACAAATCAAACCGTTGTACTATAATGAAATGTAATGAAATGTAATGAAAAGTTATACAACCTGCAGACTGAAGCAGACCGAAGCGCGGATGCGACCGCTCGCTCGCTCCAACCCGTAATCCATACACACCCTGAGAGCCTCCAACTCAGCAATACATCTTCAAACCCTGAGAGCCTCCAACTCCGCAAAACATTTTCACACACCCTGAGAACCTCCGACTCTGCAATACATCTTCACACACCTTGTCCAATATATCTTCACATGTGCACATGTAACATAAGGGATTCCTTCAAGTCATGCAGACTTGACTGAGACCTGAAGAGTTGTGTTAGCTTCCCTAATGAATTCCCTGGCTTTAGGTCAACAGGCTCACATAGTGTGGCTCACAGACAACCCGGTTTCAAAACCAGTAGGGCACACACTCAAACATAGCCACGCAAGCAATCCCAACCTATCACAAACACTCACACACACTTCATTTAATCCATTTACTTAATGCTTCCATATCTGTCTGAAATATATCTGTCTGCATAATAGACTGATTGTGTGTGTGTGTGTGTGTGTGTGTGTGTGTGTGTGTGTGTGTGTGTGTGTGTGTGTGTGTGTGTGTGTGTGTGTGTGTGTGTGACTGGGGCTCCACAACATCAATACCAACCTCAGCCAGTCGAGCAATCAATCCACCAGCCAGGACTGATGGGCTCCCTTGGACATCGATATAGAGCACGACTCTGCCATCATATCTCTGACAATTTAATATCCTCTTCTACAGCACGTTAGCCTCACATCAACCATCTGAGGCAGAAAACACAGATCTAATCGTACCAGGGCTGAAGACAAACATAGACTAGAGTCCATTGCCTTGGTACTGTGACAAGTCTTCCGTTGGGCTGTTTGGTGATGAGAGAGCGATAGAGAGGCAGAGAGAAAGAGAGAGAGAGAGAATCTCTTCAGATGTACTGTATCGAGTGAATTCGAGTGAAATGTCCATGATGTCTGATGTCAGAAAGATCTTTCCTAGTGAGAAAGAGAGTGAGCGGGACATATGTTACATGCTGTCTCTCCTGTAGTCCCTCTCTTAGTGGATGGTTTCTCCCTGATCTGTCCTCTTCAGAACACAGCAGGTAATAAAAGGCAATGCATGTCTAACCTCCCACATGAAAAAATACTACAGTTTACTATAGAATACTACAGTACTACTAGTATACTGTAGAATACTATACTGGCACATTGTAGTATCCTTCGATCATGTGTAGTACTTACTGTATCATATTCTAGTGTACTGTAGAATACTACAGTAAATACTACAGTATTATCCACCAAAAAAACACTGCAGTAAAGACCACAGTTATGTCAGCAAAAACATGAATGTTTTTTTAACTATAGTAAATACTACAGTATTTAACTAGCATATACCCTGCCCAACCCCTCCCCCATATCTCAATGTGTGCCACACATGAGTGAGAAACCTACATATATTGTGTTCCCTACAGGTTGTAGAAAAGAGAAGACGCTCTGAACTATCCATTCAGACCAGGCCCCCAGTGTACGGTCTGGAGTGTGAAGTCACGAGCTCTGCTTGTCGGCTACTGTGTAGCAGCCTACCAGGGCCAAAAGTCCGGGTCTGCCCTAGAAAGCATGTGTAAATTTCGATCGCCAGAACGGCCAAACAATATTTTTTAGACAGCCGCTTTGTGCTCTAAAACGTGTTTATTTTGATCAAGTTCGATTATTTCGAAGTTTGATTTATTTTTAAGTTCGCTACAAGTCGAGATATTTAATTAAATAGTGATCCATTCTGACTACTACATTTGTTGTCACACGGGCCCTCATGCACGCTCTTTGCATGTGTATCTCAGGCTGGATGAAAACGACTACATCGACCATGATCCTTTGCTAGTCAACAATATGGCACGCTTCAAATGTAAATACTTAAAGTGCCATCAGGAGTTTTCCATATGAATACATGGATGACGTCAGCGCTATCACTAAATCAAATCAAAGGTTTTTATATGTCTTATGCGCCGAATACAACAGGTGTAAACCTTACAGTGAAATGCTTACTTACAAGCCCTTAACTGACAATGCTTTAAGAAGTAAAAAAATAAAAATAATAATAATTTAACAGCTGCAGTAAAATAACAAGCGAGGCTATATACAAGGGGGTACCGGTACAGAGTCAATGTGGTTAGTTGAGGTAATTTAGGTAATATGTACATGTAGGTAGCTGTTCAGGAGTCTTATGGCGGAGATCTTTGTGGGCTATACTCAGCCTTGTCTCAGGATGGTAAGTTGGTGGTTGAAGATATCCCTCTAGTGGTGTGGGGGCTGTGTTTTGGCAAAGTGGGTAGGGTTATATCCTTCCTGTTTGGCCCTGTCCGGGGGTGTCCTCGGATGGGGCCACAGTGTCTCCTGACCCCTCCTGTCTCAGCCTCCAGTATTTATGCTGCAGTAGTTTATGTGTCGGGGGGCTAGGGTCAGTTTGTTATATCTGGAGTACTTCTCCTGTCCTATTCGGTGTCCTGTGTGAATCTAAGTGTGCGTTCTCTAATTCTCTCCTCTCTTTCTTTCTGTCTCTCGGAGGACCTGAGCCCTAGGACCATGCCCCAGGACTACCTGACATGATGACTCCTTGCTGTCCCCAGTCCACCTGGCAGTGCTGCTGCTCCAGTTTCAACTGTTCTGCCTTATTATTATTCGACCATGCTGGTCATTTATGAACATTTTAACATCTTGGCCATGTTCTGTTATAATCTCCACCCGGCACAGCCAGAAGAGGACTGGCCACCCCACATATGCTCTCTCTAATTCTCTCTTTCTTTCTCTCTCTCAGAGGACCTGAGCCCTAGGACCATGCCCCAGGACTACCTGACATGATGACTCCTTGCTGTCCCCAGTCCACCTGACCGTGCTGCTGCTCCAGTTTCAACTGTTCTACCTTATTATTATACGACCATGCTGGTCATTTATGAACATTTGAACATTTGTTCTGTTATAATCTCTACCCGGCACAGCCAGAAGAGGACTGGCCACCCCACATAGCCTGGTTCCTCTCTAGGTTTCTTCCTAGGTTTTGGCCTTTCTAGAGAGTTTTTCCTAGCCACCGTGCTTCTACACCTGCATTGCTTGCTGTTTGGGGTTTTAGGCTGGGTTTCTGTACAGCACTTTGAGATATCAGCTGATGTACGAAGGGCTATATAAATACATTTGATTTGATTTGATTTATGGCTTGGGGGTAGAAGCTGTTAAGAAGCTTTTAGAACCTCGACTTGGCGCCCCGGTACCGCTTGCCGTGTTGTAGCAGAGAGAACAGTCTATGACTTGGGTGGCTGGAGTCGATTTTTAGGGCCTTCCTCTGACACCGCCTGATATAGAGGTCCTGGATGGCAGGAAGCTCGGCCCCAGTGATGTACTGAGCCGTACGCACTACCCTCTGCAGTGCTTTGCGGTCGGAGGCCGAGCAGTTGCCATACCAGGAAGTGATGCAACCAGTTCTCGTTTGTGCAGCTGTAGAACCTTTTGAGGATCTGAGGACCCATGCCAAATATTTTCAGTCTCCCGAGGTTGGAATAGGTTTTGTTGTGCCCGGTTCACGACTGTCTTAGTGTGTTTGGACCATGATAGTTTGTTGGTGATGTGGACACCAAGGAACTTGAAGCTCTCAACCTGTTCCACTACAGCCCCGTCGATGAGAATGGGGGCGTGCTCAGTCCTCCTTTTCCTGAAGTCCACAATCATCTCCTTTTTCTTGATCACGTTGAGGGAGAGGTTGTTGTCCTGGCACCACATGACTAGGTCTTTGACCTTCTCCCTATAGGCTGGCTCATCGTTGTCGGTGATCAGGCCTACCACTGTTGTGTCATTGGCAAACTTAATGATGGTGTTGGAGTCGTGCCTGGCCATGCAGTCATGAGTGAACAGGGAGTAAAGGAAGCGACTGAGCACGCACCCCTTAGGGGCCCCCATGTTGAGGATCAGCGTGGCGGATGTGTTGTTACCTACCCTTACCACCTGTGGAAGGCCCGTCAGGAAGTCCAGGATCCAGTTGCAGAGGGAGGCGTTTAGTCCCAGGGTCATTAGCTTAGTGATGAGCTTTGAGGGCACTATGGTGTTGAACGCTGCGCTGTAGTCAATAACTAGCATTCTCACATAGGTGTTCCTTTTGCCCAGGTGAGAAAGGGCAGTGTTGAGTGCAATCAACATTGCATCATCTGTGGATCTGTTGGGGCGGTATGCAAATTGGAGTGAGTCTAGGGTTTCTGGGATAATGGTATCGATGTGAACCTTGACCAGCCTTTCAAAGCACTTTATGGCTACAGACTAGAGGTCGACCGATTAATCGGAATGGCCAATTAATTAGGGCCGATTTCAAGTTTTCAAAACAATCGGAAATCTGTATTTTGGGGCGCCGATTTGCTGATTAAAAAATATATATATATATTTTTTTATACCTTTATTTAACTAGGCAAGTCAGTTAAGAACATATTCTTATTTTCAATGACGGCCTAGGAACGGTGGGTTAACTGCCTTGTTCAGGGGCAGAACGACAGATTTTCACCTTGTCAGCTCGGTGGATTCAATCTTGCAGTTAACTAGTCCAACGCAATAACGACCTGCCTCTCTCTCGTTGCACTCCACAAGGAGACTGCCTGTTACGCGAATGCAGTAAGCCAAGGTAAGTTGCTAGCTAGCATTAAACTTATCTTATAAAAAACAATCAATCATAATCACTAGTTAACAACACATGGTTGATGATATTACTAGAAATGATCTAGTGTGTCCTGCGTTGCATATAATCTGACTGGGCATACAAGCATACAAGTATCTAAGTATCTGACTGAGCGGTGGTAGGCACTTTCGTGCGTTTTGCCAGCAGCTCTTCGTTGTGCGTCAAGCATTGCGCTGTTTATGACTTCAAACCTATCAACTCCCGAGATGAGGCTGGTGTAACCGAAGTGAAATGGCTGGCTAGTTAGCGCGCGCTGATAGCGTTTCAAACGTCACTCGCTCTGAGCCTTCTAGTAGTTGTTTCCCTTGCTCTGCATGGGTAACGCTGCTTCGATGGTGGCTGTTGTCGTTGTGTTTCTGGTTCGAGCCCAGGGAGGAGCGAGGAGAGGGACGGAAGCTATACTGTTACACTGGCAATACTAAAATGCCTATAAGAACATCCAATAGTCAAAGGTTAATGAAATACAAATGGTATAGAGGGAAATAGTCCTATAATTCCTATAATAACTACAACCTAAAACTTCTTACCTGGGAAGACTCATGTTAAAAGGAACCACCAGCTTTCGTATGTTCTCATGTTCTGAGCAAGGAACTGAAACGTTGGCTTTCTTAAATAGCACATATTGCACTTTTACTTTCTTCTCCAACACGTTTTTGCATTATTTAAACCAAATTGAACATGTTTCATTATTTACTTGAGGCTGAATTGATTTTATTGATGTATTATATTAAGTTAAAGTAAGTGTTCATTCAGTATTGTTGTAATTGTCATTATTACAAATAAATAAATAAAAATTGGCCGATTAATCGGTATTGACTTTTTTGGTCCTCCAATAATCGGTATCGGTGTTGAAAAATCATAATCGGTCAACCTCTACTACAGACGTGAGTGCTATTGGTCGATAGTCATTTAGGCAGGTTACCTTAGTACTCTTGGGCACAGGGACTATGGTGATCCGCTTGAAACATGTTGGTATTTCAGGGACAGGTTGAAAATGTCAGTGAAGACACTTGCCAGTTGGTCAGTGCATGCTCGGAGTACACGTCCCGGCATCGAAACGAGCATAGAAGTAATTTCGGTCATCTGGTAGGTTTGTGTCACTGGGCAGCTCGTGGCTGTGCTTCCCTTTGTAGTTTGTAATAGTTTGCAAGCCCTGTCACATCCGACGAGCGTCGGAGCCGGTGTAGCATAGCGAGATTTCTTATAGGCTTCCGGGTCAGAGTCCAGCTCCATGAAAGGGGCAGCTCTACCTTTAGCTCAATGTGGATGTTGCCTGTAATCCATGGCTTCTGGTTGGGGTATGTATGTACGGTTACTGTGGGGACGACATCCTCGATTCACTTATTGATGAAGACAGTGACTGATGTGGTGTACTCCTCAATGCCATCAGAAGTTTCTCGGAACATATTCCAGTCTGTGTTAGCAAAACAGTCCTGTAACTTAGCATCTGCTTCATCTGACCACTTTCTTATTGACCGAGTCACTGGTGCTTCCTGCTTTATTTCTTGCTTGTAAGCAGGAATCAGGAGGATAGAATTATGGTCAGATTTGCCGAATGGAGGGAGGGGGAGAGCTTTGTACATGTCTCTGTGTGTGGAGTAAAGGCGATCTAGAGTTTTTTCCCTCTGGTTGCACATTTAACATGATGATAGAAATGAGGTAAAACTGATTTGAGTTTCCCTGCATTAAAGTCCCCGGCCACTAGGAGCTCCGCCTCTGTATGAGTGTTTTCCTGTTTGCTTATGGCCTTATACAGCTCATTGAGTGCGGTCTTAGTGCCAGTATCGGTCTGCGGTGGTATATAGACAGCTACAAAAAATGTAGATGTAAACTCTCTTGGTAAATAGTGTAGTCTACAGCTTATCATGAGATACTCTACCTTAGGCGAGTAAAACCTTGAGACTTTCTTAGATTTTGTGCACCAGCTATTGTTTACAAATATGCATAGGCCGGCTCCCCTTGTCTTACCAGAGGCCGATTGTCACGTCCTGACCTTAGTTCCTTTTTTTATGTCTCTATTTTAGGTTGGTCAGGGCGTGAGTTGGGGTGGGCAATCTATGTTTTGTTCTATGTTTGTATTTCTATGTGTTTGGCCTGGTATGGTTCCCAATCAGAGGCAGCTGTCAATCGTTGTCTCTGATTGAGAACCATACTTAGGCAGCGTGGTTTCGCCCTTGAGTTGTGGGTAGTTGTTTTCTGTTTTGTGTATTCACCTGACAGAACTGTTTTGTTTCTTCCTTTCACTTTGTTGTTTTGTTTTGTGTGTTCAGTCTAATAAATGAACATGGACACTTACGACGCTGCATATTGGTCCGATCCATCCTACTCCTCCTCAGACGACGGAGAGTTTTGTTACACCGCTCTTCTATCCTGCCGAATAAGCTTAAAACCCGGCAGCTGTATGTTAATCATGTCGTCGTTCAGCCACGACTCCGTGAAACACAATATATTACAGTTTTTAATGTCCCATTGGTATGATATACGTGCTTGTAGTTTGTCTATTTTATTATCGATTGATTGTAAGTTGGCTAATTGGACCGATGGTAAAGGTAGATTACCCTCTCGGCGACGGATCCTTACAAGGCACCCGGACCGTCGTCCACGATACCTCCGTCTTTTCCTCCTGCGAATGATGGGGATGTGGGCCTTGTCGGGTGTCTGGAGTAAATCCATCCCATCCGACTTGTTGAAGAAAGATTCCTCCAGTACGGGGTCTTTGTTCACACCCTAGAGGGGGGAATTGACTTCAGCTGTGTGCTTTTGAGGGGATTTGAGCGCATGACAACTAGTGCTAGACTATGATGACTTATAATAGTGTAGTTACAATACATGTACAGTATTAAGGCTAGCATGACTTTTTGTGTAGCTTATACCAAATGATTTGCATGGTGTATTTTCAAGGAATCATTACGAAAATATATCTATCACAAACCAACTAAGTTGCGAAGAAGTTGTTATATTTCATTCCTAGTAGTCTGTAACATTAAGTTCATATTGAAACGTAAAAACCATCCCTGTGTAGCTCGAGGACCCCAAAGAGCAACAACTGCAGCATTTATGTTGACAAAAACTCACAATAATGACTTGAGTAAACTTAATTTGTGCATGGAGAACTCTCTCAGTGAGTTTATTTATTTTCAGTCAACCCACATGATGAGCAGTTTGTCTCAGAAATGACTCACGGCTATTGATGAATTTCTTTAATAAACATAAAGCCCCAAGAATACAAACCACCCCCGAGTCTTATTGCCATAGCGATGCTCTAGTCTCTCTAGTCTAAGTGATACACAGTCAAAAAAATGATTCCTTGTGAAGTCTAATTGTTACCAGGTATATTTAACGCCTCCCTCCAGATCCTTGCTTCCTTCTCATCCGCCTGCATATGAAGCAGGCTCACACTAAACTCATCTTGGGCTTTACCCGCCTTGTTTTCAGTGCCTGTCAAATGCACAGCGTGATTCACCTTTACGATATAACACCAGTTTTGCCTGCCACCTCAACCACCGAAGAAGAAGCCATTCAGATCTGCTCCAGCAGGGTATAATAGATATTATGGTGGGAAAAAGATTTGGGATTATGTGATAATTGTTTCTATATATCTAAGACTTCTTATATGCAGAAAAAAAAGCTTGCTGTTCATATCATTCAGCAAGCCAAAGAGATATCCAGTCTGAGAGACAAATAGTATTTGACGTCGTATTGTGGTCGTAAAATACTGCCTTCTCTTTCCCTTAGCTCCAGCCAGGCCTCTCCCTTGTCTGATTACAATGACTAGTGACAAAACAGCGGGCCTTCGCTGGCATTTCTCATCTTCTGCGACGTGCTCTCCTCTCCGGAGTGTCATTTGTACTCTTGTTCCCACAAGGACATTACAATGAGGGTCATGCCTGTCACACACACACACACACACACACACACACACACACACACACACACACACACACACACACAGTATTTGGAAAAGTATTCAGACCCCTTGACTTTTTTCATATTTTGTTAGGTTTTACAGCCTTATTCTGAAAAATTGAATAATGACAAACCAAAAACAGGTTTTTAGAAACAGAAATATCATATTTACATAAGTATTCAGACCCTTTACTCAGTACTTTGTCGAAGCACCTTTGGCAGTGATTACAGCCTTCTTGGGTATGACGCTACAAGCTTGGCACACCTGTATTTGGGGAGTTTCTCCCATTCTTCTCTGCAGAACACTCAGAGACTTGTCCCGATGCCACTCCTGCATTTTCTTGGCTGTGTGCTTAGGGTCGTTGTCCTGTTGGAAGAACCTTCGCCCCAGTCTGAGGTCCTGAGCACTCTGAAGCAGGTTTTCATCAAGGATCTGTCTGTACTTTGCTTCGTTCATCTTTTCCTCGATCCTAACTAGTCTCCCATTCTCTGCAGTTGAAAAACATACCCACAGCAAGATGCTGCCACCACCATGCTTCACCATAGAGATGGTGCCAGGTTTCTTCCAGATGTGACCCTTCTCCCCTGATTGCTCCGTTTGGCCAGTTGGCCAGCTCTAGGAAGAGTCTTGGTGATTCCAAACTTCTTCCATTTAAGAATGATGGAGGCCACTGTGTTCTTGGGGACCTTCAATGCTGCAGACATATTTTGGTACACTTCCCCAGGTCTGAGTTTCAAAACAATCCTGTCTCGGAGCTCTACGGACAATTATTTTGACCTCATGGCTTGGTTTTTGCTGTGACATGCACTGTCAACTGTGGGACCTTATATAGACAGGTGTGTGCCTTTCCTAATCATGTCCAATCAATTGAATTTACCATAGGTGGTCTCCAATCAAGTCGTAGAAACATCTCAAGGATGATCAATGGAAACAGGATGCACCTGAGCTCAATTTTGAGTCTCATAGAAAAGGGTATGAATAATTACGTAAATAAGGTATTTCTGTTTTTATTCTTGTTTTTTTTATAATCCCAAAACATTTTTTGCTTTGTCATTATGGTGTATTGCGTGTAGATTGATTATTCTCCCCCCCCCCCCCCCCCCATTTTACAATAAGGCTGTAAAGTAACAAAAAGTGGAAAAAGTCAAGGGGTCTGAATACTTTCCGAATGCACTGTGTCATTATATATATATGTGTGTGTGTGTGTGTGTGTGTGTGTGTGTGTGTGTGTGTGTGCGTGCATAGCATTAGCATTAAGCTAGTGCTGCCATACAGTGAAATCAGGCCTGAATGTTTCTGCTCCAGATCCTCCATAGCTCTGAGATAACTTAAATAAACATAGTTTTAAGCAGCTTACTAGGCCAGCTAGCTGCTTCTGCTTTGGCTCTGATTTCCAGAGGCAGCTATGAAGATTTTCACCGAGCAAAAAGACAGAGAAAGGGAGAGACAGAGAAAAAGGGGGGGACAGAGTGCCCATACAGAGAGATGGGGGAAAGAGAGAGAAAATAACTTCAAGAAGAAAAGAGCGTTGGGGCAACGAGTGACGCGTCCAGCAAACGTCATCAATAACTCAACGCTTCCCCTCCTTAATCTATACGTTAAAATGCAAGCCAGTGACACAAGGTCGACAGAGGGGGGAGGAAGGGAGCGGATCGAGTTTAAGACCCCCAGATTCTCCTCTCTCTCTTCGCAGAGAGAGTTATTACCGAGAGTCAGAGAGCCAGCGGCGTCAAGCGTACGGCTACTATGTGCTAATGTAGTCAATGGTAAAACATAATGGATGTGTCCCTAAGCAGGGCAGATCAGACACTGAAAAACATAGAACGAAATTGTCCCAAAGCGCACATTCAAGTAGAGTTAGAATGGCAGAGCCACTGCTGAAGCATAGAAACTATGAGTTAGTGGGGAGACATAAAAATACGTTATAGAATTGTCCCCAAGCACACCTGGAATTATAGCTACAGTATAATGGAGCAGAGGAACTATGGCTGGGCCCTGGTCAAAAGAAGTGTACTATATGGGTAATAGACCAAGAATATAAATGAGCAGTTATCTGTGCCCAGGCGGGTAGGGTAGATGCCCGCCTCATGCCTCATGCCCCTTGCCCTGCACCCGGAACATTCCGCTCCAGCGAGCAGCCAGTGAGTCGCCCTATCTGGAGAGAGAGAGGGCACAGATGTGGTTTCACATCGGCCCTAGCATCATGTAGGGGGGGGTGAGAAGACGTTTATACTGTCGTATCCACTCATACATCAAGTACCATGCAGACGCATAGTTACTTAGCTATCTGTATATCTCGGAGTTAAAGCTGAAGTAGGAAGAGGGAAATGTCCAATTGACTCAGGCTCAAGGTGATGTACAGTAGCTAGCTGGTGTAGATATGCAACAAGGCAAAAATCCATAGTGCCTCTTGTAAACCATCTCATGTTAATAATACAGGCCAAGTCAGTGAAACGAGCCATCAAGCAGACCGTTGCTCTTTTCCCTCTCATATCCAGAACCTTACATCACAGTCACATGTATATCAAAGAAAACCATCCAGCTGCATACTAGTGTTTTAGATTAGAGCGTCCACTGGGACACCAGCCAGACAATGTTAAAAGTGTTGTTAGTTCGATGGCAGCAGGCAGATATCTACCAGAGCTTAGATCATAACCACACCTTCGAACCTCCTTAAAGCTTTATAACAGTGCTTTAGAAGAGCCACTATCAGGCTTTGTGAGTGTTGGTAGTTCTAGCAGGCAGATATCTATCTTCCAGAGCTTATCTCCTGGGACATGGTTGGAAGTTCTAGCAGGCAGATATCCATCTTCCAGAGCGTATCTCCTGGGACATGGTTGGAAGTTCTAGCAGGCAGATATCTATCTTCCAGAGCGTATCTCCTGGGACATGTTTTGTAGTTCTAGCAGGCAGATATCTATCTTCCAGAGCGTATCTCCTGGAACTCCATTTTAGAGCACAGTGACCATGTGAGCTGCTATGACATATTTTAAAACAGGTTGATTGGATCCTGGAAGCCGATTGATTGATAGCAGGGAGTTATAGCACCACAATCCCCAAATTATCCAGGTAATACCTGTTAACAGTTCCATTAGATTGATCAATGCACATCCACTTTCCCTCAGCCGTCAATTTATAAGCTTCATCTCCCGTGGAAAAAAACTGTCTAGACAATATTTCACCATGCTACCAGGCTAGCATTTGGTTCGCAACAGTTGAGATTTGTCTGAACCTTGCTGTCTGCCTGACCTTTTTTGTGATCTCCACTGTGCCATGCATATGAACGTGAGGAGGCTGACAGCTTCTCTGATCCACGCCAATTCATTTGTAAGGATCATTAATGGATATATCCAAAGAATTGGAAGTGCACATAGTTGGCTGTCATTTCAGCTGCTTGCTAGCAAAGGAGAAGTAGCTAGCATGCATAGATAATGTGGTTGCTTAGCAACAAAACCGACACGTAGCGCAACTATGGGGCAAAACAGACGGTTTGCCTTAGATTGTTTTATTACATTTTTGCACTGTCTGCACTGACACTCCAACACACACATACACACACACACACACACACACACACACACACACACACACACATATATATCCTGATGCCTAGTCACCTTACCCCTATTCCTACAGTATCTACCTCTACCACTCTTATATCCCAGCATATTGTAAATGTATATAGCTTCTTACTTTCTCGTGTCCTTATTTTAAATGTAAAAAATTATCTCGTGTGTTTTTGTTCTACCTTGTTATCTTTAGTGCTACATTGATATTGATCACTGCATTGTTGGGTCTGGAGCAATAAAGGCATTTCACTGTACTTGTGCACGTGACATTAAAACTTGAAACATGTAAACTAGATTTTGTCTCCGATGTTTATTGAATACATAAATACATTTGCACAATGAGCACTTGTTGGTTCTCAAATACATCATTACAGTTGTTGGTTAGCTAGCCAGCAGATTTTGGGCATATTAGCATGGACATGACATCTGTCAAAACACTTCAAAAGAAGTCATGGTAACAAAGAAAAATATAAAACTAGCTGAAACGAACCACCTACGACTCCACACATGTCAGCTTCTTGTCATTGTCTCTAGCTATCTGGCCATCCAGAATCACAACAACACACGGCCTTCTGCCCCATTGAAGCACACGCATCAGGGATGTTGTCAGCTAACCCTTCTATAGCTGCATGCTAGTGATTTGTTTAGCATCGCTACACACTGCAAACAGAATGGATAGAATGAACAACCAGCCCATTTGGCGAGCAACTTCACAATCTCAGAACTAACCACTGACTTTTGCATGGCGGAAAGATTAATTTACAAATTTACTCAATATAACAACATTTCTGAAAACATGTTGTTCATCTTTTTTTATATGTGGACAACCATTTTATAAAAGAAATAAGGAACTCCCTCCTAAGAGCTGTAACTCCCATCTAAGGGCTGTAACTCCCATCTAAGGGCTGTAGTAACTCCCATCTAAGGGCTGTAACTCCCATCTAAGGGCTGTAAATCCCATCTAAGGGCTGTAATTCCCTCCTAAGGGCTGTAACTCCCATCTAAGGGCTGTAACTCCCATCAAAGGGCTGTAACTCCCATCTAAGGGCTGTAACTCCCATCTAAGGGCTGTAACTACCATCTAAGGGCTGTAACTCCCATCTAAGGGCTGTAACTCCCATCTAAGGGCTGTAACTCCCATCTAAGGGCTGTAACTACTAAGGTCTGTAACTCCCATCTAAGGGCTGTAACTACCATCTAAGGGCTGTAACTACCATCTAAGGGCTGTAACTCCCATCTAAGGGCTGTAACTCCCATCTAAGGGCTGTAACTACCATCTAAGGGCTGTAACTACCATCTAAGAGCTGTAACTCCCATCTAAGGGCTGTAATTCCCTCCTAAGGGCTGTAACTCCCTCCTAAGGGCTGTAACTACCATCTAAGAGCTGTAACTCCCATCTAAGGGCTGTAATTCCCTCCTAAGGGCTGTAACTCCCTCCTAAGGGCTGTAACTACCATCTAAGGGCTGTAATTCCCTCCTAAGGGCTGTAACTCCCATCTAAGGGCTGTAACTACCATCTAAGGGCTGTAACTACCATCTAAGGGCTGTAACTCCCATCTAAGGGCTGTAACTCCCATCTAAGGGCTGTAACTACCATCTAAGGGCTGTAACTACCATCTAAGAGCTGTAACTCCCATCTAAGGGCTGTAATTCCCTCCTAAGGGCTGTAACTACCATCTAAGGGCTGTAATTCCCTCCTAAGGGCTGTAACTCCCATCTAAGGGCTGTAACTACCATCTAAGGGCTGTAATTCCCTCCTAAGGGCTGTAACTCCCATCTAAGGGCTGTAACTCCCTCCTAAGGGCTGTAACTCCCATCTAAGGGTTGTAACTCCCTCCTATGGGCTCTAACTCCCATCTAAGGGCTGCAACTACCGTCTAAGGGTTGTAACTCCCATCTAAGGGCTGTAACTCCCTCCTAAGGGCTCTAACTCCCATCTAAGGGCTGTAACTCCCTCCTAAGGGCTGTAACTCCCATCTAAGGGCTGTAACTCCCTCCTAAGGGCTGTAACTCCCTCCTAAGGGCTCTAACTACCATCTAAGGGCTGTAATTCCCTCCTAAGGGCTGTAACTCCCATCTAAGGGCTGTAACTCCCTCCTAAGGGCTGTAACTCCCATCTAAGGGTTGTAACTCCCTCCTATGGGCTCTAACTCCCATCTAAGGGCTGCAACTACCGTCTAAGGGCTGTAACTCCCATCTAAGGGCTGTAACTCCCTCCTAAGGGCTCTAACTCCCATCTAAGGGCTGTAACTCCCTCCTAAGGGCTGTAACTCCCATCTAAGGGCTGTAACTCCCTCCTAAGGGCTCTAACTCCCATCTAAGGGCTGCAACTCCCTCCTAAGGGCTGTAACTCCCTCCTAAGGGCTGTAACTCCCTCCTAAGGGCTGTAACTCCCATCTAAGGGCTGTAACTCCCATCTAAGGGCTGTAACTCCCTCATAAGGTCTGTAACTCCCATCTAAGGGCTGTAACTCCCATCTAAGGGCTGTAACTCCCATCTAAGGGCTGTAACTCCCTCATAAGGTCTGTAACTCCCTCATAAGGTCTGTAACTCCCATCTAAGGGCTGTAACTCCCATCTAAGGGCTGTAACTCCCATCTAAGGGCTGTAACTCCCTCTTAAGGGCTGTAACTCCCATCTAAGGGCTGTAACCCCCATCTAAGGGCTGTAACTCCCTCCTAAGGGCTGTAACTCCCATCTAAGAGCTGTAACTCCCTCCTAAGGGCTGTAACTCCCATCTGAGGGCTGTAACTCCCATCTAAGGGCTGTAACTCCCATCTAAGGGCTGTAACTCCCATCTAAGAGCTGTATCTCCCTCCTAAGGGCTGTAACTCCCATCTGAGGGCTGTAACTCCCATCTAAGGGCTGTAACTCCCTCTTAAGGGCTGAAACTCCCATCTAAGGGCTGTAACTCCCTCTTAAGGGCTGAAACTCCCATCTAAGGGCTGTAACCCCCATCTAAGGGCTGTAACTCCCATCTAAGAGGTGTAACTCCCTCCTAAGTGCTGTAACTCCCATCTAAGGGTTGTAACTCCCTCCTAAGGGCTCTAACTCCCATCTAAGGGCTGCAACTCCCTCCTAAGGGCTGTAACTCCCATTTAAGGGCTGTAACTCCCATCTAAGGGCTTCGCGTCGGGAGTTATCACATGATCATCCCCAGGTTCTCATGCCTTATTGCTTACTGAAGACCCTGTCAGGCCTGTCCAGCACCTCGTCACAGGCCACTCACTCAATCGCCCTGATACAGAGGGTTCAGTCACTCTGTGTGTGAGTGTGTGTATGTGTTTGTGTGTGTAAGACACAACCAGGGTTATATGAGTCAGCAAGCCAGTGTGGCCACATTCATGACAACAAATAAAGTGCAGGGGCCAGAGAGACCGCAAGCTCTGGAAGACATGACCAAGTCAGACACACACGAGCGCACACCATTCAAAACCAATTTCAATCCTTAGGCAATCTATGTTTTGGGGAAAAGTGGTGAGCACTATCACAACATCCAGCTTTATTGTCACATCTTGTATTCTTCCACATTGGATTGATACGCGCCTGTAAATACACTAGAGGAAAAAGTCTACGTCCCAAATGACACCCTATTCGTTCTTATAGTGAACTACTTTTGACATAAGGCTCTGATCAAAAGTATAGTGAAAAGGTTGTCATTTGGGATGGAGGCTAATAAACTAAGGCTGTTTTTACAGAGACAGCCCAATTCTGATTTTTTTTTCCACTTAATGGTCTTTTGACCAATCACTTCAGATCTTCCCACATCAGAACCTGATCGGATTGGTCAAAAAGACCAAATTAAATCAAGTCACATTTTGTTCCATCTCACATAGGTTAATAGACTAACAGTGAAATGCTTACTTACAGGCCCGTCCTAACAACGCAGCGAGAAAGATTTCAAACATAATAGAACAAATAATAACACGAGGGATAAATCCACAATGAGTAACGATAACTTGGCTATATACACGGGATACCAGTACCAAGTTGATGTGTAGGGGTACGAGGTAATTGAGATAGATGTACATATAGGTAGGGGTAAAGTGACGAGGCAACAGGATAGATAATAAGCAGTAGCAGCAGTGTATGTGATGAGTCAAAAAAGTTAGTCCAGGTAGCTATTTGGTTAACTATTAAACTATTTAGCAGTCTTATGGCTTGGGGGTAGAAGCTGTTCAGGGTTCTGTTGGTTCCAGACTTGGTGCATCAGTACCACTTGCAGTGTGGTTGCAGAGAGAACAGTCTATGACTTGGGTGGCTGGAGTCTTCAACCATTTTTAGGGCCTCCTTCTGACACCGCCTGGTATAGAGGTGATGGACGGCAGGGAGCTCGGCGGGCCCCCGTGTTGAGGGTCAGCGTGGGGGAGGTGTTTGCCTACTCTCAGCACCTGGGGGGGCCTGTCAGGAAGGCCAGGATCCAGTTGCAGGGGGAGGTGTTCGGTCCCAGGGTCCTTAGCTTAGTGATTGAACGGTGAGCTGTAGTCAATGAACAGTCTTCTCACATAGGTTCATTTGGTCAAGGTGGGAAAGGGCAGTGTGGAGTGCAATAGAGATTGCGTCATCTGTAGATCTGTTGGGGCGGTGTGCAAATTGGAGTGGGTCCAGGGTATCTGGGACGATGGCGTTAATGTGAGCCATGACCAGCCGTTTAAAGCATTTCATGGCTACAGATGTGAGTGCTACGGGGCGATAGTCATTTAGACAGGTTACCTTGGCGTTCTCGGGCACAGGGTCTATGGTGGTCTGCTTGAAACATGCAGGTATCACAGACTGGGTCAGGGAGAGGTTGAAAGTATCAGTGAAGACACTTGCTAGCTGGTCAGCGATAGTGAAGAAAAGGCCAGAATTGTGCTGCCTGTGTAAACGTAGCCAAAGAGATTCCAGATAATTGACACCAATTCCAGAGTCCCCCAGGGTTGCTCTGACATTTACACTTAGAATTTTACACCAAATAGGAGTCAAATGGTTAAAGGTATCTTCCAGCCAACAACACATTACTGTACAGTATTACCATTGGTCAAAGCTCTGTGACAGAGAGAGAGAGAGACAGAGAGAGAGAGTTCCGCACTACAGAAACCTGACCTCTCAAAACACCCCCACCACTAACAGCAGCACATCTCCCTCTCGACACAGGACCTTAACTGTCTGTGCTGAATAGTAAAAGGAGAGAGATGAAGTTGAGTGACAGCAGTCAAGAAGGTGCTTCTTAGTGACCTCAGTGTGTTTGGCTGAGCATGGTGTTTGTTTGCAATACCATAGCTGGGATTTGGTTTGATTTCCTGCATGGGACACTAAACATAATTACATGTTCAACTGTTAATCACTTTTGTGTAAAAAATCGTCTGCTAAACGACCATATTATATGATATTATCAGATTACAGATTGAACAGGCTCCCTCCAGTGTGCTCTCCCTCCAGTGTGCTCTCCCTCCAGTGTGCTCTCGCTACGATGTCTGATTCCTGCATTGGACACATGTATAAATATGACTAGGTGTTGAACTGTAAATCGTTTAGGATGAATGAGCATATCATCATTACTATTTATGACAGTTGAAATAGGTTTCCTCCAATGTGCTCGCTCTCTCTGCGTGGTGTAGACCGCCTGCGTGTGTCGCCCACTGGTTGGCACGGTAATGCCCGGTGGGGCGTGGGAACACTCGCTGTTTACCTCAAAGATCATTTAGTAATCCCCACAGAGCAGGGGCTGTACAGAACAGCAGTGCACGTACAGAACAGCAGTGCACGTACAGAACAGCAGTGCACGTACAGAACAGCAGTGCACGTAAAATAGAGCATGTTAAACTAAACCCAGGGGGATGGAGTGGAGGGTACAAACAAGCGAATGTGTGTGTCCCAGTGAGGGCGGATGGACACACAGTAGATGCACACACCACATGGGTTCTGGTGACAATCATGTCAGATTGTCCGACAGAGGATTTGGAGATTAAGACTCTTTGTTCTAAGTTAATGACTCACGAGGCTGGGCTGAAGAAGTCTAGCTGTTTGCGTTTATCAGTGATTTAGACTCTTTGTCCTAAGTTAATGACTCACGAGGCTGGGCTGAAGAAGTCTAGCTGTTTGCGTTTATCAGTGATTTAGACTCTTTGTCCTAAGTTAATGACTCACGAGGCTGGGCTGAAGAAGTCTAGCTGTTTGCGTTTATCAGTGATTTAGACTCTTTGTCCTAAGTTAATGACTCACGAGGCTGGGCTGAAGAAGTCTAGCTGTTTGCGTTTATCAGTGATTTAGACTCTTTGTTCTAAGTTAATGACTCACGAGGCTGGGCTGAAGAAGTCTAGCTGTTTGCGTTTATCAGTGATTTAGACTCTTTGTCCTAAGTTAATGACTCACGAGGCTGGGCTGAAGAAGTCTAGCTGTTTGCGTTTATCAGTGATTTAGACTCTTTGTTCTAAGTTAATGACTCACGAGGCTGGGCTGAAGAAGTCTAGCTGTTTGCGTTTATCAGTGATTTAGACTCTTTGTCCTAAGTTAATGACTCACGAGGCTGGGCTGAAGAAGCCTATCAGTTAGTGTTTATCAGTGTTCCCCAAACCTCTCTTCGGGAACACACAGCCATGTAGCTATACTTATTTGATGTGCTTCAGCACTGGTAGCCCTTGATTAGTTGAATCAGGTTCCAGTTGTGGAATAAATGAAATAAGTGGAACGGGCTGGGAGTCGGCTGACTCCAGGAGAGGTTAGGGAAACCCTGGTGTACATGAGTTACTCCCCAAAATATAGTGACTGCCTGCCTAAACGTCCGCAGTGGGACACGAATGAGTCCAAGCGTGAAATCTACAGTGAAATATTAAAAGCTCTGCTTTCCAAAAATCCCCCTCCCAAAACTCCAGTCTGTCTGCAACATCCTCTCCCTCAGACTGCCATTTTGTAAGCAGTCCAGCAATGACATGGATTCAAAAAACAGATCCTATAAGAGCCCAAATGGAGGTCATTCAACTTTGAGAAGCAGGAAAAACATCCCTTTCTTGTAAGTAAGCATTTCACAGTAAGGTTCACACCTATTGTATTCGGCGCATGTGACAAATACAACTTTATTTTATTTTATTTGAGTGCTAAAAATGGAATCCAGTACTTGTCCTGGCAGTGCTGCCCGCCAGGTCACCTCTCTCTCCTCTCCCAGCCCTGGTAAGACAGACAGCTTTATAGTGGAACACCACCTCTAAAATGGTGCCTACCAGGGCTTACCCCTACCCTCTTCACCATACCCCTTGCCACCAACTCTACAACCCTGTCTGATGCCGCTTCAATGGTTTCTGACCGTTTACTCATGTTGCTCCACACTGCCATAGTACAGGACAAGGGTCTGCTCTAGAGGGAAGCTAGCACCCCTCGCGGACCACAATGCACAGCACAGTGCAAGCTATGCAAACAGTGGGCTAGGTACCCAAGTGAAATGTCTCCCTTGATGAAGATCTATCTGGCCAGCAAAACATAGACAGACTTTCCCATAAATGTTTCATTTGCAAGTACTCAGCTTCCCCTACACAGTGTGCAAAGAGTCCCTTTCGCCATTCAAGTGAAGTGACAAACCTCAAACATGGACTGGCTGCCATGCACGGCCAGAGTATTGAAGATGAGGGAGAACAGTGTGTAAAGCCTAGACCCCTCAACCAAGAATAAGCATCTGACCTGTATATCCTCGGAATTCTAATTACACACATAATCTGAGTCCCAAATGGCACTCTATTCCCTGCATAGTGCACTATTTTTGACCAGGGTCCAAACGTAGTGCACAATGTAGTAGAATAGGGTGCTATCTGGGATCCAGCCCATAGATAAACCCTATAGAAAACTCTCCAGTCTCCTTGGACTCTGAGCTGACACTAAACCAATACACATTGCAGTGTGTGCCAGTCAGGGACATGGCAACAGGCATGGCCTGCATCCCAAATGGTACCCGATAGCCTAAATAGTGTCCCACTTTTGACCGCTTACGGTGCCTTTCGGGACACAGCCACGATATCAATAATTCAATACAGGGGGATGCCAGCGGAGGACCATTACTATCACAGACACATCACACGAGAATAATGCGTTGCGTCGTTAAATAATGGAGGATGATCGACGGTTCATGTACGGGGCCTTTGAATGAGAAGACTTGTGTTGGTGGTTGGTGATGCACGGCTTGAGTGGGATTAGACTTTGCAGCAATTGCATTACCTCTGTGGAGTTGTACTGTGCTTAGTTGAGAAGGACTCAGGGAAGGAATGAGAGCCGGAGAGAGTATTGAAGAGAGAAGAGAGTATTGAAGTGGGAGGGCTATAGATATCCTTAGAGAGAGAGAGAGTATTGAAGTGGGAGGGCTAGAGATATCCTTAGAGGGAGAGAGAGTATTGAAGTGGGAGGGCTAGAGATATCCTTAGAGAGAGAGAGAGTATTGAAGAGGGAAGAGAGTATTGAAGGGTGAGGGCTAGAGATATCCTTAGAGAGAGAGAGAGTATTGAAGTGGGAGGGCTAGAGATATTGAAGTGGGAGGGCTAGAGATATCCTTAGAGAGAGAGAGTCTTGAAGTGGGAAGTATTGAAGTGGGAGGGCTAGAGATATCCTTAGAGAGAGAGAGTATTGAAGTGGGAAGAGAGTATTGAAGTGGGAGGGCTAGAGATATCCTTAGAGAGAGAGAGAGTATTGAAGTGGGAGGGCTAGAGATATCCTTAGAGAGAGAGAGAGTATTGAAGTGGGAAGAGAGTATTGAAGTGGGAGGGCTAGAGATATCCTTAGAGAGAGAGAGAGAGTATTGAAGTGGGAAGAGAGTATTGAAGTGGGAGGGCTAGAGATATCCTTAGAGAGAGAGAGAGTATTGAAGAGGGAAGAGAGTATTGAAGTGGGAGGGCTAGAGATATCCTTAGAGAGAGAGAGAGTATATTGAAGTGGGCGGGCTAGAGATATCCTTAGAGAGAGAGAGAGAGTATTGAAGTGGGCGGGCTAGAGATATCCTTAGAGAGAGAGAGAGTATTGAAGTGGGCGGGCTAGAGATATCCTTAGAGAGAGAGAGAGTATTGAAGTGGGAGGGCTAGAGATATCCTTAGAGAGAGAGAGAGTATTGAAGTGGGAAGAGAGTATTGAAGTGGGCAGGCTAGAGATATCCTTAGAGAGAGAGAGAGTAGCTATTGAAAGGGGAGTCCAGCCCGCTTACGACAAATAAGATATTGCAACATGCCGTGTGTTTTGTAAAGATGGGTGGGCCCAACCGTTTGCTCTGTAGCATAGCTGTTTGTCAAGCCTGACATAATGTCAATTAACAAGGCCCTATGACCCAATTAAAAAGACAAATGACAAATGACAAATATGAGGTGGGTAGACTGTCAAACTTGTTACACAAGAACCAAACTGACATCTGAACACTGCACTTGGCTTGAGCAAACATATGTGGATCAGACATGTGTAGGTGATCATGTGTAACCTGCTCTCTAGATGGTAAGTAGATTTGGGTATGTGCTTGAGTTGTATCAACATGAACAAAGGCTTTTGTTATATCTATCAATGTTTCATATCACGTTTCTTGGACATATGTGCTTATGTGTGAGTGAGTGAGTGAGTGAGTGAGTGAGTGAGTGAGAGAGAGAGAGCATTACTATTAAAACCTTCATATTTGACCAAATCCAACACACCAGCCTCTCCAGCATGTTCTATTCCATAACAAATGACAGTGGCTGGCTGGGACCATAATTGCACTATAAAGATTGCTTCTATGTGAGAAAGCTTATGTTATAACTTGATCTACAAATACCTTCACTTTCACAATAGCCTATAGTGTTTAATCGTTAATTAACTGTCAATCATTTAGGGTGTTACATATATAGAGATAATTCTGCTCATTCGGATTGCAGGCAAATATACAATTTATTTTGATATTTCAAGCGGCTTTTTCTTTGATCTCGGCCCAGAAATCTATTCCGTGAGATTTCTCGATAACGAAACCTGTTACTGAGAGTGAGAAGAGAAATCCTCGTCAAGATCAGATCAGCACACCGAGCATGCCGATCGAATTCCTGGGAAACGGGGATTTGAGAAATACGCAGACAGTTTACAGGGTCTAAATTTAATACAGACAGAAATGTAATTCACTTATCACGAATACTAAAGGGCGCGTGCATCATGATCGTACCGTTTCTGACTGATTTGTTGGGCAATGGCCAGAATCCCTCGCGGAAGGATCACCACATGTGTGTTTGTCGAGATAAGACATCATGCATAGGTGACTCTCTTAGAGGCTTTTGTGCTTGATATGATTCTTATATCTATGTGCCTGTAGCCTAATCCCCAAATTTGAGAGGAAAATCCACTCCGTATTGAACGCTTCCAGTGTTTTAGGGTCATATAGCCTATTTGCGAACCACTCAAGTCATTGGCGCAATCAAAGCACCTAACATTAATCAAACAGTTCGGGAACTTCAACAATCAGTGTGAGTAAATCAAGCCGCGTAATGTTGGCTGCTGCAGAACTCCCTTACCTTAGCAACACAGCTATTTCCCACGCGAAGAATCCCCATACAGCTACAGATTGCAGCCTTTTCCGTGTCATCTCAAGATTTGAGTTGCATATACATATACCCGGGAACGCCTCAGCTGCCTCTGTTCGCCACTTAGGGTAAGGCTCTTGACTTTCAGCACCGTGGACAGTGCTCCAACTGATGTCGACACAATCCAACACGCGGCAGGCTCGTGGCGCACGGTAAACGCAAACGCATAACAGTTTCGGAATCCCACATATTACTAATCGACTTCACTACTCATAACTGGACAGGTTTTTACCGACCTAGCAACGACATCAACAAGAGAGCATAGTCAATTCTGAAATACGACTCTAAAGTAGGAACACCAGTAATGTGGGGTAGCGCTCGGCATCTCAGCGATCTTGGAGAGCGGGGGCACAGACAGAGCCCGCCCCAGACGCGCGCTGCACCGGTGACTGACAGCGAATTATTCCACTCGCTCCTATAAATGTTCCAGCAGAGCCACGCTATAGCTTCAATTAGACAAGCACTGATGTGGAACGTCATTACTGCATGGGCATCCTGCATCTCTCTCTCTCTCTCTCTCTGTCTCTCAATTCAATTCAATTCAATTCAAGGGCTTTATTGGCATGGGAAACATGTGTTAACATTGCCAAAGCAAGTGAGGTAGACAACATACAAAGTGAATATATAAAGTGAAAAACAACAACAATTAACAGTAAACATTACACATACAGAAGTTTCAAAACAGTAAAGACATTACAAATGTCATATTATATATATATATACAATGTACAAATAGTTAAAGGACACAAGATAAAATGAATAAGCATAAATATGGGTTGTATTTACAATGGTGTTTGTTCTTCACTGGTTGCCCTTTTCTCGTGGCAACAGGTCACAAATATTGCTGCTGTGATGGCACACTGTGGAATTTCACCCAAAAGATATGGGAGTTTTTCAAAATTGGATTTGTTTTCGAATTCTTTGTGGATCTGTGTAATCTGGGGGAAATATGTCTCTCTAATATGGTCATACATTGGGCAGGAGGTTAGGAAGTGCAGCTCAGTTTCCACCTCATTTTGTGGGCAGTGAGCACATAGCCTGTCTTCTCTTGAGAGCCATGTCTGCCTACGGCGGCCTTTCTCAATAGCAAGGCTATGCTCACTGAGTCTGTACATAGTCAAAGCTTTCCTTAATTTTGGGTCAGTCACAGTGGTCAGGTATTCTGCCGCTGTGTACTCTCTGTGTAGGGCCAAATAGCATTCTAGTTTGCTCTGTCTGTCTGTCTGTCTGTCTGTCTGTCTGTCTGTCTGTCTGTCTGTCTGTCTGTCTGTCTGTCTGTCTGTCTGTCTGTCTGTCTGTCTGTCTGTCTGTCTGTCTGTCTGTCTGTCTGTCTGTCTGTCTGTCTGTCTGTCTGTCTGTCTGTCTGTCTGTCTGTCTGTCTGTCTGTCTGTCTGTCTGTCTGTCTGTCTGTCTGTCTCTTCTGTCTGTCTGTCTGTCTGTCTGTCTGTCTGTCTGTCTGTCTGTCTCGTCTGTCTGTCTGTCTGTCTGTCTGTCTGTCTGTCTGTCTGTCTGTCTGTCTGTCTGTCTGTCTGTCTGTCTGTCTGTCTGTCTGTCTGTCTGTCTGTCTGTCTGTCTGTCTGTCTGTCTGTCTGTCTGTCTGTCTGTCTCTGTCTGTCTGTCTGTCTGTCTGTCTGTCTGTCTCTCTCTGTCTGTCTGTCTGTCTGTCTGTCTGTCTGTCTGTCTGTCTGTCTCTGTCTGTCTGTCTGTCTCTCTGTCTCTCTCTCTCTCTCTCTCTCTCTCTCTCTCTCTCTCTCTCTCTCTCTCTCTCTCTCTCTCTCTCTCTCTCTCTCTCTCTCTGTTTCATTGACATATTACAGCACGATCCTGCAATATGTATCCAATTTGTTGTCATTTATTAGATGTTACTTGTCGAGTTGCTGTCCAGATCAGAAGTCATGTGTAAGCTATAGCAGCCATAGTTTACACATAACTATTTACTATTCTATTACAAAACAACAACATTGAATGTGATTCATGATTGCTTTTAAGTAGCATTATGGATTACTACATTATGCATCGTATCTCTACGGGTCTTGATCGTATTGCTACGGGTCTTGATAGTTTCCCCCGCTATGACCACGAGCAAAGCAGTCAGGAAAGCTTAGTAAATAAATAGTACATTCATGGATTTTAGAACATGGACAATTAGTTTAGGATTACTGCTAGGGAATGTGACGTTTCCACCAAAGCTTACCTCCATATGAATAATATGTCCGTTCATGTATACAATATTGAGAACATCCGTATGCATATGATATTATGTATAAGGTCCGGTCGGATCTGCACGCACGCACACACACACACACACACACACACACACACACACACACACACACACACACACACACACACACACACACACACACGGGATGACGAGTAACATTGTGAGTTAAAAGGGGGTGTATGATGCCTGGGTAATGAAGACTGGCAGTGTGGTGCCATGAGCAGGGTGTCCAGCACAGCTGGGTGGAGGTGGTTGCATCTGTGTGTGCTGTACTGTAGACACACACACATTCACAATCAAATGTAGTGGGTCATGTTTTTGTCAAACCGATCTGGAATCAGATGATAAGCAGGCATGGGGCAGCAGGCATGCACTCCAAGTTTAGCCTGCCGAACAGAGCACTCATGCAGTCAGACTATTTGGCCTGTCCCTGTCAGTTTGACATGCATTACTGATGCTATCAAAAATGCAGTCTCTACACATGTGAAAATTGCTGTTGAACTGGGTTGAACCCTGAAGTCCATAGAATGGTGTGTAATTATTTAATTACGTTGCCAAGGTGATGGGGGTGATGGTGTTGAAGTGTAGTGTGGTCAAGTGCTGGTTCCTCAACAGCTGTGATGACTACACCACAGGCCAGGACAGGTCTGTAATGCCTTTGGGCTGCTGGTGATAGCTTGCTGAAGGTGTGAGGAGCACAGCCCTCTCCAATGTCACCTCGGATGATGGGGTGAGAGGGAGATGTGTATATTTAAGAGAGAAAGAGAAAGGAGGATTGTCCTGTTCAGTTATACTGTCAAAATATTCTCAAAACACTATGATTGTGTAATGAAACCATGAAAGGTAGTGTACCTAGCCTGAGATCTGGTGTTTGGAGGGTGTTTGAATATAAACCTAATGCAAGTGTTATGATACACAGAAAGTGGTTTAAGACAATAGAAGCACTATAGAAGCACTCTGAAACACCCAAAGTGCTTCTTAAATCTGAATATTGGTGGTTTTAAGAGAATGTTGTGAAGACACTTTTTGGGGTTTCAGTGCATGTAAAAGGTAGCATCAAAACACAAAACAATATTTTTGCAGACTGTGCCTCTCATACAATCAAATGGTAAATCAATGCAAATGGTTTATAGCCTCAATATTGATTTGATGATAAGGGAATATGGATTTTTTTTTTGTCTAAATTCTTTAGACTGATTAGAAACAGGAGACGGAGAAGGAGTGACAGTGGAACAGGCGGAAGCGGGAATTGAACCCCCGACCTCTGGGGTAGTAAGATGGTACATTTCATTGGAATTTAATTGGTATTTTATACACTCAACCACACAGCCACACTGTAAAAATAATGATGAATTTGACAAAAAAATGTATGCAAGTCGTTTCAATGATTTGTAAATTTCATTTTACCCCAAGATTTTAAAATAAACGTAATATGTTGCTCAAAAGATGGAGAAAATTGAGTGATTGAACTCATTGGAAGTCTGGTTTAAATCTCTTTGCACTTCTTACCTTGACACGTGGCTCTGTTTTCAGAGGACCGTGGGTAATTCAAACATTTTAGACTTATTCATTATTTTACACAATGTTGTAAGCATGCTTGAAGACAGGAAGTGTACATCTATATTACTATTAATATATTACTATTAATATATGACTATTAATATAGATGTTCTTTTCTGTCTTCGTGTGTAAGCTTCTTGTGTTTTCAACCTTTCCTGTTAGTGCTACCAGTCCTTGGCGAGGTGTTGCACCATACGTGATTAAGTGGTGTTACAACACGCCATGTAATGTTTCAGAACATCTCAGGGCCATGTTTCAATACTGCAGCAAAGTTAAGGTTTCGTCTCCCTTTTACGTTGGTGGCAGCTCAGTTGCCACTAGTTTTGGTATTACAAAGCACTTCATTTTAACAGTGTATGAACAGGAAAAGACATATTTGAAAGAAGGATGTCGGCTGTCAGGCAGCTCATTTCTTATAAAAATGTATTAAAAAAGTGACACATGACATGCAACTTCTCCTAGCTGGCTCCCTAATTGCTTTCTGTATGTCATCTAGCGCTAAATGCTGCTGTTCCAGTTTCAACTGACCTGAGCCCTATGACCATGCCCCAGGACTACCTGACATGATGACTCCTTGCTGTCCCCAGTCCACCTGGCCATGCTGCTGCTCCAGTTTCAACTTCCACCTGACTGTGCTGCTGCTCCAGTTTCAACTGTTCTGCCTTATTATTATTCGACCATGCTGGTCATTTATGAACATTTGAACATCTTGGCCATGTTCTGTTATAATCTCCACCCGGCACAGCCAGAAGAGGACTGGCCACCCCACATAGCCTGGTTCCTCTCTAGGTTTCTTCCTAGGTTTTGGCCTTTCTAGGGAGTTTTTCCTAGCCACCGTGCTTCTACACCTGCATTGCTTGCTGTTTGGGGTTTTAGGCTGGGTTTCTGTACAGCACTTTGAGATATCAGCTGATGTACGAAGGGCTATATAAATACATTTGATTTGATTTGATTTGATTTAAAGCACCGGCCTTGCTCTCCTGATAGTTCTTTCTATCCTGTTAAGGAATGATTCTCAAACTTTTGTATAATTTCAGCCAGTAGTTTTGAAAGTGGTGCTCACCAGCCAAAACGGTTCGCCGTTATTTGTGTACCAAGTCACCCATTTTGTGATATATGTTCCCGAATTTTACAATTCTTATGATATTGTCAGAATTTTGCCATTTTTGTGATATGTTTACAGATCCAATTCTCGCAATCTGTTACGAATTTGTTCTTAAGATTCCAGAGTGCATCTTTAAGGGAAAACGAGAAGCTCCTCTTTGGAGGAGGTTGATTTATTTACCCTAATAAACTCAGTTTCACAGTGTGCGACATTCCTTTTAACCACTCGCCTCCCTAGAGAGCCTGGTGACTCAAACTGGCATATGCCACATGGCTTCAGAACTCAAAACGCCCCCTGGTTGGAAGTTTACAGTCTAATTACAAAATACCCTAGTGAGTGTGAGGTTGATGCCGGTATCTGCAGATTCTCTTCTGACGCACAGTGAGAAAGAGAGAGCTCTTATGGATGCTAAGTTCATCGCCAGGCCATGTCTGCCACTGTCAACATTCTCAGTCAGGCTAAGAGCTTGTGGTGAGAGAACGAGAGACGATGAGAAGTTTGAAAGTCTGCGTGGGTGGGTGGGTGAGAGGGTATGACAGATGAAGAAGGTGAGAGAGAGAGAGGGGTTGGGATGTTATGGATGCTGTGGATAGGTGGAGAGGATGAGAGACAAGGAGGGGGTGGTCTGGTATCTAAGGGCTTTTATTATCCATACTGATCTACAGCCGCTTGTCAATTTGCCCTCGGATAATTTCCACATCCTTCCTCGGTGAGAGAGAGATGTTCAGCAAGGCCAGTGATCCATGACTGATCAGTCCCTGTCACTGTCCCTGTCCCTATCTCTGTCCCTGTAATAGATTCATATCAGGGACTATGTTCCCATATTCACACTAGAATGCATGACAGAAACAGTGCTTCATTTGAATTGGTTTGCTAGTGTGGATTTAGGAATAGAGCTTGGGACTCATACATCTTTATTCAAAGTGTAGTATGAGTTTGGACAACTCTTATGGCCTTGCTGGTAAAATGTAATTTAGGAGAGCCAGGATAAGGAGGACATATCAGACCTAAGTGGCATCAGGGAGACTAGAGGGACTAGAGAGGAGAGAGGAGTTCGAGAGTGATAGTCTGTAAGCCCTGGATGATGATTGAAGAGTGTGGTCAGAGTGGAGTATAGACTTGGCTTTCATTGCCGGAGACCCACAAAATGCGAAATATGGAAATTGCAGGAGTAATAACAAGTAGCTTCGAAAGTCTCACAGAATTATTTAAATCTACCATTTTAAGTACAAATGAACACATCGTTTTGAATAGAATGACACTGTGAGGCTATCCAGACATCTGGTTCAGTTACCTTTGAACGAGGCACCCGTATTATAAGTCGACAAATGTATCTACAGAAACCCTTTCTACAGAGCAGCGTCCATATCTTTGATCGTGCATATTAACCAACAATCATCTCTCAGGCATCCCTCCCTGGGATGATGGTGCTTCCGTTTGCTTAACCAATAGGACTAATCTGGTGGATGATACCTCCTTATGTTGAGTCCGGCCTCGTCGCTAAAACGATATGCATGTGCATGGATTAACAGACACTCCCATCAACGTGACTAGAGGTTGTTAGGCAGGTGATGAACGATATCCTACACACAGGCAGCCAAACGGCTTCCCCCATTCACATCCATCATTAAACAGAATACACTGTATATCTCCGCCTCGCAGTAAACAGGCAAGCTGCTGATCTTATTATGACACACATTTCTTCATCTACGGGATGAAAGCCAAGCATGACATAGTGGAGGGGCTCCATAGGACAGAGATTATGGCTGCTGTATCGTAGCTGCGCAAAAGATCAATTGCTCAATTGTGGTTTTTTGGCCAGCCATTATAAATCTCCCCCCAGTGTGCTGTGGCAGAGTATTATGGAGAGGTTTATATTGGAGGTGTCGGTGGGGCATGGTTGTAGTTCAGCGGGTCTGGAATCTAAAAGCATATGGAGTGATTCATAAATAATGGAATTGTTATTATTAGCCTTGTTTTTATTCCTATAGGGCAGGGGTGTCAAAGTCAAATGGACGGAGGGCCAAATAAAAAAATCAGCTACAAGACGAGGGCCGGACTGTTCGAATGTTCATTGAAAAATGTTTAAATGACGCATATAGTCTAGTGAACCTAATTGAACCTACTGAAAACCTAACAAATATATTACAATATGATCAGATAAATAAAGCAATATTTTCTTATGGCTCTGTCAGTAATCTTTAATTTTCAACAGACACAAAAGACAAATTTCCTTTATATAAATATCCCCATAACATGAACATTAAATGAAAGAAACCGGTATTCAAGGCACCATCAGTAGACTATATTTTCTATTTTAGCAAAAGTGGGCTAAATTTACTTCAAAGAAAAAACAATAATAGCAATTTTCTATCATCCACTCAACTGAAATATTTTTAAAATATAATTGGATTGAAATACAAAAAATAAAGTGCAAAAATCTATTAATCAAAAACAACACTTTGTTTAAGGAGAAGTAACATGCAGTGAAAACAAATATTAAATTTTAACTTTTAAACTTGAACTGAGTAAAAACTCTAAATATGTGATTGCACAGTAATGTTCACTTGTTTGAGGTTGAGGGTGATACTTGGTGGTGTCCCATCTTTCCACAAGTTCATCAATGTTCGGGGTAAGGCTCTGAGCTGAAGAAATCCTCAGAATTGAGTGGAGGTGTTCAGCAGTAAGTCGACTTCTGTGTGATGTTTTGTTCAGGTTCATCAAAGAAAACAGTTGTTCACACAGGTATGTGCTGCCAAACATAGACAACGTTTGAGCAGCCTGGATGCGCAGCTGGGGCATTGTGCCGGGAGGAAACGGGCGAACTCCGCAGCACCCACTGCCGCATATTTTGCCCTCAGTGCATCATTGCATTGGAGGTCAATCAACTCCATTTGGAGGTTTGGTGGTGAGCTTTCCACGTCAACAGCAAATGGGTTACCGAGCAGTTCCAACCTGCTTTTGTGCTTCAAAGTCAGCAAATCGGCGTCGAAAGTCAGCGGCAAGCATACCTATTTTATCAGCCAACTGTGTGCTCGGGAACGCACTGGTAGAGAGCTTCTCTTTCATGGTCTGGCAGCTGGGAAAGTGGCTCAAATTTTCTTTCCGCATCTGCGTCTCCCACAGAGTCAGTTTGGTTTTAAATGCCTTCACTGTACTGTACATATCAGAGATGACACGATCCCGACCCTGCAGCTGCAAGTTTATTGCATTCAGATGACTCGTAATGTCACACAGAAAAGCCATTTCACACAGAAACATTTCGTCTCGGAGTTGTGTTGTGTCTTTCCCTTTGCTGTCCAAGAACAGACAAATCTCCTCACGAAGCTCGAAACATCTTTGAAGCACCTTTCCCTGGCTTAGCCATCGCACCTCTGTGTGATAAGGCAAATCACCATGCTCCGTTTCTAACTCCGTCAGAAATGCCTTGAACTGGCGGTGATTCAAACCTTTGGCTCTGATAAAGTTAACTGTGCGCGTGATGATGCTCATTACATGCTCCATTTTCAAGGCTTTACCGCACAACGCTTCCTGGTGTATGATACAATGATAAGCTGTCAGCTCACCTGTCGCGTTTTCCTCTTGCATCTTTTCCCGTATCTTCGCCACTAGTCCGCTCCTGTGTCCACACATCGCAGGTGCTCCGTCGGTTGTCAAACCCACGAGTTTTCCCAAGGCAGCTCCATCTCATTTACACATCTTGACACCTCTTCATACAAATCATGCCCCGTAGTTGTGCCATGCATAGGACGTAAAGCCAAAAACTCCTCTGTCACGCTTAGGTTGGAGTCCACTCCCAGCGGATGAAAATTGACAACTGGGCAATGTCAGAAATGTCGGTGCTCTCATCCACAGCCAAGGAATATGCAATAAAATCTTTTCCCTTTTTCACAAGCTGCTCTTTTAGATTGATGGACAACTGGTCTACTCTCTCGGCAATGGTGTTTCTGCTCAGACTCACATTTAAAAAGAGTTGCCTTTTTCTGGGCAAACTTCGTCACAAACTTTAATCATGCAGTTTTTGATGAAATCCCCTCCGTAAATGGCCGGGCTGATTTAGCGATCTCTTCTGCCAAAATAAAACTGGCCTTGACAGCAGCCTGGCCTTGTGATTTGGCTTTTTTTTGAACAGAGCCTGTCGAGATTTGAGGCCTCGTTTTAATTCCTCTGCCTTTGTAGCCTTTGTTCCATGTCCATATTCTTGTTTTTGTCCGCGTGTTTCGTTTCATAATGTCGTCTCAGATTATACTCTTTCAGTACCGCCACACTTTCTCCACACAGAAGACACACAGGTTTTCCAGCTACCTTCGTGAACATATACTCCGACTCCCACCTTGTTTGAAACCCCCGGTTCTCAGTATCCACCTTCCGTTTTGCCATTTTTGATGGGTATCTGAAAGTTAATTTTACTGTGATGCTGACGACTGCTGTGCCAATAAATTTTGAAATGAAGCAGCCTACTGCTCGGTGCGTCACCTTTGCATTGTGGGAAATGTAGTATTGGTGCGTGTAAAAGATCTGCGGGCTGCCGGCTTGCTGCGGGCCGGTTCTAATAATAAATCAAGATCATCCCAGGGGCCGTAAAAAACCTTCTTGCGGGCCGGATGTGGCCCGCGGGCCTTGACTCTGACATATGTGCTATAGGGCCTTTCAAGACAACGCTACAATGTCTTCTGTGTTTATTGACATGATAGACAATGGAATAGGAATAACAAGATGATGTCATTGTATTTACAGATGTAGGATCTTAATTTGATCACTCTTTTGTTGCTGAGAAATTTCCTGCACCTCAGGGTATACAAACTTGTAGTGCATTCAAGGCTTCAAAATACTTCTAAAGTTTGTAATTTACACTATTAAATGTCAGACTTGATTTCCCCTATCAAAAAATGTTTCAACCCCTACACAAATGTCCATTAATTATAATCCACATTTTAATTCACATTCCTGTTGCGCTATGATTATTTTCATGCTGCAGTAAGCGGACTCAAATTAAGATCCTACATTTGTGTATGTTGTCTATAGCACAGATATACACTACATGGCCAAGAGTATGTGGACACCTGCTTATCGGACATCTCATTCCAAAATAATGGGCATTAATATGGAGTTAGTTCCCCCTTTGCTGCTATAAACAGCCTCCACTCTTCTGGGGCTTTCCACTAGATTTTGGAACACTGCTGTGGGGACTTGCTTCCATTCAGCCACAAGAGCATTTGTGAGGCTGGGCACTGATGTTGGCCCGCAGTCGGTGTTCCAATTCATCCCAAAGGTGTTTGATGGGGTTGAGGTCAGGGCTCTGTGCAGGCCAGTCAAGCTCTTCCACAGCGATCTCGACAAATCATTTCTGTATGGACCTCGCTTCGTGCATGGGGCCATTGTCATGCTGAAACAGGAAAGGGCCTTCCCAAACTCTTACCACAAAGTTGGAAGCACAGAATCGTCTAGAATGTCATTGTCTGCTGTAGCATTAAGATATCCCTTCCCTGGAACAAAGGGTCCTAGCCCGAACCATGAAAACCAGCCCAGACCATTATTCCTCCTCCAACAAACTTTACAGTTTGGCACTATGAATTTGGGAAGGTAGCATTCTCCTGGCATCCGCCAAACCCAAATTCCATTGAACTGCCAGATGGTGAAGCATGATTCATCACTCCAGAGAATGCGTTTCTACTGCTTTCTAGTCCAATGGCGGCGAGCTTTACACCACTCCAGCTGACGCTTGACATTGCGCATGGTGATCTTAGGCTTGTGTGCGGACGTTGCTTCCAGAGGCAGTTTGGAACTTGGTAGTGAGTTTTGCAACCGATGACAGAGGATTTTTACTTGCTACACTCTTCATGCCCTCGGCAGTCCTGTTCTGTGAGCTTGTGTGGCCTACCACTTTGCGTCTGAGCCGTTGTTGCTCCTAGACGTTTCCACTTAACAATAACAACACTTACAGTTGAACGGGGCAGCTCTAGCAGGACAGAAATTTGACGAACTGACTTGTTGGAAAGGTGGCATTCTTGACAAACACATCACGTAAAAAATCAGTGAGCTCTTCAGTTCGGTCCATTCTACAGGCAATGTTTGTCTATAGAGATTGCATGGCTGTGTGCTTGATTGTATACACCTGTCAGCAACGGGTGTGGCTGAAGTAGCTGAATCCACTAATTTGAAGGGGTGTCCACATACATTTGTGTGCTAGTGTCCATTGTATTGTATTTGACGTAAGACAATAGAAGAATAGCCATAACATAACAGCTCTTTCTGTTGAAATCAACACCGATCTCTCTGTCCTGCACAGCCGTGATCACAACATGGCCCCTGATTCACGCTCTAACAGAACTCACTTTATCACATAGCGTACTCTGCAACAAGGACAGAAGTCTTCCCTTTCATGCACAGTTTTATGCCATCGTTAGCACTCTGGGGGTATGCTAATTCCAGGAGCTTTGCAGTCGTTAATGATTTACTCACAAGCTGCCAAAGGGAGTCTCGTACTGTAGCAGCACAAACCAAATGGGTCACACCAGTGGTAAATAACCCTCTAGCTAGTGCCTATACGGACCTCCCTTAAGAGGACTGTAGTGCAGACACAGCTAGCCCCATGGATGGATCCAAGCAGAACAGGCAATTTGGGGGAGACTCCATCGAGTCATCAACATTGGGCATCTGGACTGGAATGGTCTGGCTGAATATTAGGGAGGGGAGCATGGTGTGTGTATTTGTGCGTGTGTGTGTGTCTGTGTGTGTGTGTGTGTGTGCATGTGTGCGTGTGTGCGTGCGTGCGTGCATGCAGAAGAGGAAAGACCAGGAAAATATTTTCCTCCACACTAAAACCCCAATATTCAGCCCTGTGCCGAGTTGTTGTCTGTCTGGAAGGTGGTTTGATTGTCTGCTATTAAGAGCCACAGGCTGGCTGGCTGGGGAGAGATATTGAAGAGAGAGTCTGGTTGGAAGGATGAAGTATATTGCGAGTCAGAGTAAGTACATTAAAGGTAAACAACTGACTTGTAGGAAGTGGTAGGAGTTTTGATTCCACCATGCTTTTTGGCTGTGGTGGCCTGTCATGATAATGATTCAAAAATGTATATGTATCTACGCGTGCCAGGAAATAACATTTTTCCAAAATGACATCTACCGATATAGGCAACCTTTGACATTTTGTTCTGTGCTGTTCTGTGCAGTGCATTGGTTATGACGACTTGACTTGACCCAGACTGGAACAATAAACACTTTGGTTTACAGTTGACAAACTGTTTCCCTCATGCTTCACGCACAGTAAAATACCACAGAATCATAGGACTGGAAGGTCCAGCATTATTCCAGAAAAAACATACATCACGAACTAAGCACATGACTCATCTTCAGCCAGTACCTCTTCTTCAGAGAACATATTAAGTGTGTGTGTGTGTGTGTGTGTGTGTGTGTGTGTGTGTGTGTGTGTGTGTGTGTGTGTGTGTGTGTGTGTGTGTGTGTGTGTGTGTGTGTGCGTGCGGAGGGGGGGGGATTCAAATATAATGCGTTGTGAGAAGTCACATTACACAACATGTTTTATTCAGCTGTCTGTAGCAATCTCATCTTTGATGTTAATTGTATTCTTCTTCATTTGCCCACATACAGTACTCTCAGGACCTAAGCCCTCTATTTTATTTTTACATTTTAAAATGTAACCTTCATTTAACTAGGCAAGTCAGTGTGCTAGCCTACAATAACCATCTTGAAAGGACTATCAAATATTTACTTTATTTTTTATCTAACCTTTATTTAACCAGGCGAGTAAGTGAATAAAAACATCTTATTTTCAAGTAGCTGCCTGTATTCAGAATGTCCACAGTCTTACGGCTGTCAAACAGATGTAGGATGTTAATTTGAGCCACTTTGCTAAAGCAGAGAAATATTCCTGCAGCAACAGGAAATGTGAATTATTATGTGGATTATAATGAATGGACATTTTTCTAGGGGTTGATACATTTTTTTGAAAGGGAAAATCAAGTCTGAAATTTCAAAGTGAAAACTACAAATTTCAGAAGCCTTTTTAAACCACAAATACACTACACATTTGACATTTTCTACAACAGGGTGATCAAAATAATATCCTACATCTGTAGCTGCACAAAGACTAAAACCTTCTGAAATATGCAGATGCACCTAAAGCCACATGCTTTGTCTGCAAGAACTGAGTATTCAGTCAAACATAAAAAATGATGTAACACAAACATTATGACAGAAAAGAAGGGAAGAATGAATGACGGAAGAAGAGAAGCCAAGGAAAACATATCAACTCAAAACCTTGATCCAAGGCTATATTGTGTTTGTCGTTATCAAGGAAACAGGGTCACCATTTGGCCCCAAACTGTGATCACACCATTCTACAGAAACATGAAATTGAACCGTTACTAATGTAAACCTCCCATGGGTTTGATCATTCCAACTATTGTTGCTATACATAATTTACCTTAATGGTGTCTGCCTACAGGGAAGAAATGATGCAGTATCATCACCACGCCAACCCAGCCAACCACAAAAGCCAACCCAGCTAACACTCATATCCCAGTGCTACACTAACTACACTGCCACTGCCCACTCTTTTAGCTACAGATGTAGGACCTTAATTTGAGACAGTTTGTGAATTGTGAATTATTATGTGAATTATAATCAAACTTTTTTGTTGGGGTTGAATAATTTTTTTTGTCAGGGGAAATCAAGTCTGACATTTTTAAGTGGAAATTACAAATGTTAGAAGCCTTTTTAAACCTCAAATACACTACAAGTTTGTATTTCCTGCTGTGCAGGAAAATTCTCTGCAACAGAAGTGTGATTAAATTAAGATCCTACATCTGTATAGTACCCCAGAGGAAATACTAATGGTTTAATCAAAATCTAGACAGATAATGAGGATAAAACACACATAATATCCAAAAAGACAACGCTCATATCCCAGTATTATATTATCCTCACAGCCACTGCCTACTCCTTTAGATACACTACTTCCACACAGGATTGGATAGGTTTTTTAAAATAGTTACCTGTCCAAATTTGTAATCAGCAATTTAACGTAAAAATATATATACATTTCCAATGCTGAATTAAATGTCATTGAGAAAACAGAAAGCTGTCATGATTTTAATCACACTTCTAAGAAGTAATTATCTACTTATTCAAAAGTATCGATCATCTAATTACAATATTTTGGCTGTTAACGTAACTGATTACAGTTTGTTTTTTTGTATCAGATTACTGTAGTCAGTAAGATCATATAGATCAGGGACGGGCAACTGGCCCACGGAAAAAAAATATATAAATTCAGTCGGGGTCTCAACTTTCTGTTGAGAGTTAAAATAACCGAATACATTTACATACATTTACATTTAAGTCATTTAGCAGACGCTCTTATCCAGAGCGACTTACAAATTGGTGCTTTCACCTTATGACATCCAGTGGAACAGCCACTTTACAATAGTGCATCTAGGTCTTTTAAGGGGGAGGGGGAGAAGGATTACTTTATCCTATCCTAGGTATTCCTTAAAGAGGTGGGGTTTCAGGTGTCTCCGGAAGGTGGTGATTGACTCCGCTGTCCTGGCGTCGTGAGGGAGTTTGTTCCACCATTGGGGGGCCAGAGCAGCGAACAGTTTTGACTGGGCTGAGCGGGAACTGTACTTCCTCAGTGGTAGGGAGGCGAGCAGGCCAGAGGTGGATGAACGCAGTGCCCTTGTTTGGGTGTAGGGCCTGATCAGAGCCTGGAGGTAGTGAGGTGCCGTTCCCCTCACAGCTCCGTAGGCAAGCACCATGGTCTTGTAGCGGATGCGAGCTTCAACTGGAAGCCAGTGGAGAGAGCGGAGGAGCGGGGGTGACGTGAGAGAACTTGGGAAGGTTGAACACCAGACGGGCTGCGGCGTTCTGGATGAGTTGTAGGGGTTTAATGGCACAGGCAGGGAGCCCAGCCAACAGCGAGTAGCAGTAATCCAGACGGGAGATGACAAGTGCCTGGATTAGGACCTGCGCCGCTTCCTGTGTGAGGCAGGGTCGTACTCTGCGGATGTTGTAGAGCATGAACCTACAGGAACGGGCCACCGCCTTGATGTTATTTGAGAACGACAGGGTGTTGTCCAGGATCACGCCAAGGTTCTTAGCGCTCTGGGACGAGGACACAATGGAGTTGTCAACCGTGATGGCGAGATCATGGAACGGGCAGTCCTTCCCGGGAGGAAGAGCAGCTCCGTCTTGCCGAGGTTCAGCTTGAGGTGATGATCCGTCATCCACACTGATATGTCTGCCAGACATGCAGAGATGCGATTCGCCACCTGGTCGTCAGAAGGGGGAAAGGAGAAGATTAATTGTGTGTCGTCTGCATAGCAATGATAGGAGAGACCATGTGAGGTTATGACAGAGCCAAGTGACTTGGTGTATAGCGAGAATAGGAGAGGGCCTAGAACAGAGCCCTGGGGGACACCAGTGGTGAGAGCGCGTGGTGAGGAGACGGATTCTCGCCACGCCACCTGGTAGGAGCGACCTGTCAGGTAGGACGCAATCCAAGCGTGGGCCGCGCCGGAGATGCCCAACTCGGAGAGGGTGGAGAGGAGGATCTGATGGTTCACAGTACGGAAGGCAGCCGATAGGTCTAGAAGGATGAGAGCAGAGGAGAGAGAGTTAGCTTTAGCAGTGCGGAGCGCCTCCGTGATACAGAGAAGAGCAGTCTCAGTTGAATGACTAGTCTTGAAACCTGACTGATTTGGATCAAGAAGGTCATTCTGAGAGAGATAGCGGGAGAGCTGGCCAAGGACGGCACGTTCAAGAGTTTTGGAGAGAAAAGAAAGAAGGGATACTGGTCTGTAGTTGTTGACATCGGAGGATCGAGTGTAGGTTTTTTTCAGAAGGGGTGCAACTCTCGCTCTCTTGAAGACGGGAGGGACGTAGCCAGCGGTCAGGGATGAGTTGATGAGCGAGGTGAGGTAAGGGGAGAAGGTCACCGGAGATGGTCTGGAGAAGAGAGGAGGGGATAGGGTCAAGCGGGCAGGTTGTTGGGCGGCCGGCCGTCTGGAAGACGTGAGATGTCATCTGGAGAGAGAGGGAGAAAGAGGTCAGAGCACAGGGTAGGGCAGTGTGAGCAGAACCAGCGGTGTCGTTTGACTTAGCAAACGAGGATCGGATGTCGTCGACCTTCTTTTCAAAATGGTTGACGAAGTCATCTGCAGAGAGGGAGGAGGGGGGAGGGGGAGGAGGATTCAAGAGGGAGGAGAAGGTGGCAAAGAGCTTCCTAGGGTTAGAGGCAGATGCTTGGAATTTAGAGTGGTAGAAAGTGGCTTTAGCAGCAGAGACAGAGGAGGAAAATGTAGAGAGGAGGGAGTGAAAGGATGCCAGGTCTGCAGGGAGGCGAGTTTTCCTCCATTTCCGCTCGGCTGCCCGGAGCCCTGTTCTGTGAGCTCGCAATGAGTCGTCGAGCCACGGAGCGGGAGGGGAGGACCGAGCCGGCCTGGAGGATAGGGGACATAGAGAGTCAAAGGATGCAGAAAGGGAGGAGAGGAGGGTTGAGGAGGCAGAATCAGGAGATAGGTTGGAGAAGGTTTGAGCAGAGGGAAGAGATGATAGGATGGAAGAGGAGAGAGTAGCGGGGAGAGAGAGCGAAGGTTGGGACGGCGCGATACCATCCGTAGGGGCAGTGTGGGAAGTGTTGGATGAGAGCGAGAGGGAAAAGGATACAAGGTAGTGGTCGGAGACTTGGAGGAGTTGCAGTGAGGTTAGTGGAGGAACAGCATCTAGTAAAGATGAGGTCGAGCGTATTGCCTGCCTTGTGAGTAGGGGGAAGGTGAGAGGGTGAGGTCAAAAGAGGAGAGGGAGTGGAAAGAAGGAGGCAGAGAGGAATGAGTCAAAGGTAGACGTGGGGAGGTTAAAGTCGCCCAGAACTGTGAGAGGTGAGCCGTCCTCAGGAAAGGAGCTTATCAAGGCATCAAGCTCATTGATGAACTCTCCGAGGAACCTGGAGGGCGATAAATGATAAGGATGTTAAGCTTGAAAGGGCTGGTAACTGTGACAGCATGGAATTCAAAGGAGGCGATAGACAGATGGGTAAGGAGAAAGAGAGAATGACCACTTGGGAGAGATGAGGATCCCGGTGCCACCACCCCCGCTGACCAGAAGCTCTCGGGGTGTGCGAGCTAGAGCACGTGGGCGGACGAAGAGAGAGCAGTAGGAGTAGCGGTGTTGTCTGTGGTGATCCATGTTTCCGTCAGAGCCAAGAAGTCGAGGGACTGGAGGGAGACATAGGCTGAGATGAACTCTGCCTTGTTGGCCGCAGATCGGCAGTTCCAGAGGCTACCGGAGACCTGGAACTCCACGTGGGTCGTGCGCGCTGGGACCACCAGATTAGGTGGCTGCGGCCATGCGGTGTGGAGCGTTTGTATGGTCTGTGCAGAGAGGAGAGAACAGGGATAGACAGACACATAGTTGACAGGCTAGAGAAGAGGCTACGCTAATGCAGAGGAGATTGGAATGACAAGTGGACTACACGTCTCGAATGTTCAGAAAGTTAAGCTTACGTAGCAAGAATCTAATTGACTAAAATGATTAAAATGATAGAGTACTGCTGGGGTAGGCTAGCTGCGTTGTTGACACTACCTAATCAAGTCGCACCGTTGAGTGTGAAGTTTCTACAATGCTGCTTATCGGGAGCTAGCTGGCTAGCTAGCAGTGTTGGTTACGTTACGTTGCGTAGGAGAACGACAATAGCTGGCTAGCTAACCTAGAAAATCGCTCTAGACTACACAATTATCTTTGAAACAAAGACGGCTATGTAGCTAGCTATGTAGCTAGCTACGATCAAACAAATCACACCGTTGGGACTGTAATGAAATGAAGTGAAAAAGTGATACTACCTGTGGAGCGACGCGGAATGCGACCGGAATGCGAAAGTTCTATTCAGTAGACGTTGGCTGGCTATTGGCTAGCTAGGAGTGTCTCCTACGTTAAGGACGACAAAATAGCTGGCTAGCTAACCTCGGTGAATTAAGATAATCACTCTAAGACTACACACTCTAAACTACACAATTATCTTGGATACGAAGACAGCAAAGACAACTATGTAGCTAGCTATGTAGCTAGCTAACACTACACTAATCAAGACGTTCAGTTGAGTGTGATGGTACTACAGTGCTACGGTAGACGGTGAACGTGTTGGACAGATAGGAGACGACGAAATACGATAATTACGCAATTATCTTTGATACAACGACGACTATGTAGCTAGCTAAGAGGAAATTGCTAAGATTAGACAAATCAGACCGTTGTACTATAATGAAATGTAATGAAATGTAATGAAAAAGTTATACAACCTGCGGACCGAAGCGCGGATGCGACCAGATCGCTCCAACCCGGAAGCGAACACACAATGTGCAATTTTTCAATTTCAAAATTTGGTTATGCATCAACAGTAACTCAATTAACTCATGTCAGCTAAACATTTATAGATGGGTAAATGAGTCTACCAGACAGGTATCTAAACTTATAGTAAGCAATGGCCGACTGAGATGGCCGCCTCGCTTCGCGTTCCTAGGAAACTATGCAGTTTTTTGTTTTTTTTACGTGTTATTTCTTACATTAGTACCCCAGGTCATCTTAGGTTTCATTACATACAGTCGAGAAGAACTACTGAATATAAGATCAGCGCCAACTCACCATCAGTACGACCAAGAATATGTTTTCCGCGACGCGGATCCGGTGTTCTGCCTTACAAACAGGACAACGGAATGGATCGCATGCAGCGACCCAAGGAAACGACTCCGAAAAAGAGGGAAACGAGGCGGTGTTCTGGTCAGACTCCGAAAAAGGGCACATCGCGCACCACTCCCAGCATTCTTCTTGCCAATGTCCAGTCTCTTGACAACAAGGTTGACGAAATCCGAGCAAGGGTAGCATTCCAGAGGGACATCAGAGACTGCAACGTTCTCTGCTTCACAGAAACATGGCTTACTGGGAAGACGCTATCCGATGCGGTGCAGCCAACGGGTTTCTCCACGCATCGCGCCGACAGAAACAAACATCTTTCTGGTAAGAAGAGTGGCGGGGCGTATGCCTCATGACTAACGAGACATGGTGTGATGAAGGAAACATACAGGAACTCAAATCCTTCTGTTCACCTGATTTAGAATTCCTCACAATCAAATGTAGACCGCATTATCTTCCAAGAGAATTCTCCTCGATTATAATCACAGCCGTATATATCCCCCCCCAAGCAGACACATCGATGGCTCTGAACGAACTTTATTTAACTCTTTGCAAACTGGAACCATTTATCCGGAGGCTGCATTCATTGTAGCTGGGGATTTTAACAAAGCTAATCTGAAAACAAGACTCCCTAAATTTTACCAGCATATCGATTGCGCAACCAGGGGTGGTAAAACCTTGGATCATTGTTACTCTAACTTCCGCGACGCATATAAGGCCCTGCCCCGCCCCCCTTTCGGAAAAGCTGACCACGACTCCATTTTGCTGATCCCTGCCTACAGGCAGAAACTAAAACAAGAGGCTCCCACGCTGAGGTCTGTCCAATGCTGGTCAGACCAAGCTGACTCCACACTCCAAGACTGCTTCCATCACGTGGACTGGGACATGTTTCGTATTGCGTCAGATGGAAATATTGACGAATACGCTGATTCGGTGTGCGAGTTCATTAGAACGTGCGTCGAAGATGTCGTTCCCATAGCAACGATAAAAACATTCCCAAACCAGAAACCGTGGATTGATGGCAGCATTCGCGTGAAACTGAAAGCGCGAACCACTGCTTTTAATCAGGGCAAGGTGTCTGGTAATATGTCCGAATATAAACAATGCAGCTATTCCCTCCGCAAGGCTATTAAACAAGCTAAGCGTCAGTACAGAGACAAAGTGGAATCTCAATTCAATGGCTCAGACACAAGAGGCATGTGGCAGGGTCTACAGTCAATCACGGACTACAAGAAGAAACCCAGCCCAGTCACGGACCAGGATGTCTTGCTCCCAGGCAGACTAAATAACTTTTTTGCCCGCTTTGAGGACAATACAGTGCCACTGACACGGCCTGCAACGAAACATGCGGTCTCTCCTTCACTGCAGCCGAGGTGAGTAAGACATTTAAACGTGTTAACCCTCGCAAGGCTGCAGGCCCAGACGGCATCCCCAGCCGCGCCCTCAGAGCATGCGCAGACCAGCTGGCCGGTGTGTTTACGGACATATTCAATCAATCCCTATACCAGTCTGCTGTTCCCACATGCTTCAAGAGGGCCACCATTGTTCCTGTTCCCAAGAAAGCTAAGGTAACTGAGCTAAACGACTACCGCCCGTAGCACTCACTTCCGTCATCATGAAGTGCTTTGAGAGACTAGTCAAGGACCATATCACCTCCACCCTACCTGACACCCTAGACCCACTCCAATTTGCTTACCGCCCAAATAGGTCCACAGACGATGCAATCTCAACCACACTGCACACTGCCCTAACCCACCTGGACAAGAGGAATACCTATGTGAGAATGCTGTTCATCGACTACAGCTCGGCATTCAACACCATAGTACCCTCCAAGCTCGTCATCAAGCTCGAGACCCTGGGTCTCGACCCCGCCCTGTGCAACTGGGTACTGGACTTCCTGACGGGCCGCCCCAGGTGGTGAGGGTAGGCAACAACATCTCCTCCCCGCTGATCCTCAACACGGGGCCCCACAAGGGTGCGTTCTGAGCCCTCTCCTGTACTCCTGTTCACCCACGACTGCGTGGCCATGCACGCCTCCAACTCAATCATCAAGTTTGCGGACGACACAACAGTGGTAGGCTTGATTACCAACAACGACGAGACGGCCTACAGGGAGGAGGTGAGGGCCCTCGAGTGTGGTGTCAGGAAAATAACCTCACACTCAACGTCAACAAAACTAAGGAGATGATTGTGGACTTCAGGAAACAGCAGAGGGAACACCCCCTATCCACATCGATGGATCAGTAGTGGAGAGGGTAGCAAGTTTTAAGTTCCTCGGCATACACATCACAGACAAACTGAATTGGTCCACTCACACTGACAGCGTCGTGAAGAAGGCGCAGCAGCGCCTCTTCAACCTCAGGAGGCTGAAGAAATTCGGCTTGTCACCAAAAGCACTCACAAACTTCTACAGATGCACAATCGAGAGCATCCTGGCGGGCTGTATCACCGCCTGGTACGGCAACTGCTCCGCCCTCAACCGTAAGGCTCTCCAGAGGGTAGTGAGGTCTGCACAACGCATCACCGGGGCAAACTACCTGCCCTCCAGGACACCTACACCACCCGATGTTACAGGAAGGCCATAAAGATCATCAAGGACATCAACCACCCGAACCACTGCCTGTTCACCCCGCTATCATCCAGAAGGCGAGGTCAGTACAGGTGCATCAAAGCTGGGACCGAGAGACTGAAAAACAGCTTCTATCTCAAGGCCATCAGACTGTTAAACAGCCACCACTAACATTGAGTGGCTGCTGCCAACACACTGTCATTGACACTGACCCAACTCCAGCCACTTTAATAATGGGAATTGATGGGAAATGATGTAAATATATCACTAGCCACTTTAAACAATGCTACCTTATATAATGTTACTTACCCTACATTATTCATCTCATATGCATATGTATATACTGTACTCTAGATCATCGACTGCATTCTTATGTCACTAGCCACTTTAACTATGCCACTTTGTTTACTTTGTCTACATACTCATCTCATATGTATATACTGTACTCGATACCATCTACTGTATGCTGCTCTGTACCATCACTCATTCATATATCCTTATGTACATATTCCTTATCCCCTTACACTGTGTATAAGACAGTAGTTTTGGAATTGTTAGTTAGATTACTTGTTGGTTATCACTGCATTGTCGGAACTAGAAGCACAAGCATTTCGCTACACTCGCATTAACATCTGCTAACCATGTGTATGTGACAAATAAAATTTGATTTGATTTGATTTGAATTACCGACCGGGTTGGACCCATTGATCATCAGTTATCATATTAAAAACTGCAAACAGTTGCCTCCACTCTATGGCAAAATGTGTAGAATTGCAGGAAATGAGCTGTAAAACTGCACATTTGTCTCTCTGCCCCATATTCAAATGTGTAGAATTTCATGAAATGAAAATGAAATGAAAACATTTCAAAATCTTTTCTCCGCTCCATGGAAAAATGTGTAGTATTGCAGCAAACTTGCTTTAAAACGGCACCATTTTCTCTACGCTCCATGGAGAAATCTGCAGCAATACTACCCCACCCCCATCAAAGTTGCCCATCCCTGAAATAAATTATACAATCAAAAATGGACAAAAAAAAGCACTTTCAGATAAAAACCTTCATAATATCACTCTCACTCACCCACACAACTACGACCCCCAAACACACACACAAACACCATAGTATCCCTCTCTCCCATAATGTCAAGCACACAGCTACTTTGAGTTGTCTGAGTTGGGAATGCCCCAATTCAATGAGATGGGAGACAGAGCCAAAGAGCCTGTATATAGTGAGGGCTTTCCAATTGAATCGTGCATATGTGCGGCCTCTCTAATCCCCCTCGAAGCGCTCCAGATCTGACAGGATCGGGATCTGGATCTGTCAGACCGACTGGAATGACAACGAGACCAGAATGAGTTGTCAGAAATGCCCGTGGCGAGGACGTGATATGCAAACGCAACATGCTTCCTTCACCACTTAGCGTGCGATGTGGGATTACGACACAAACAATCAACCTAGAATTTTGAACGTTGTTCACTGTGGAGGACATGGTAACGTATCAGGTACCAGGGATGTAGGGGGTTTAGAATGTAGCTGTATGTGATGGAGAGGTCATATGTACATAATGTATATGACTAGAAGGAGTCTCAAATTTCCTTAAAATAAATATCTTCCTTCAGAATTGAGTTGAATAGTCTGTCGCTAGAGGACGATTAAATAGCAGCTCTTGAGGATCAGAGATGCTATTTTCCGGGTTAGTTCTCCCTCCTAAGCAGTTTTCTTAGAAAGAAAGAAGTCTTGATAAGGCCTCGGCTCTAAAGCGAACAGACACAAACCATCATGTTATCAAATGGGATGAGGGAAGAGATGAGGGAAGAGAGAGAGAAATTGGCGAAGAGAGAGAGTGTGTGTGGGAGAGAGACCTATAAAGAGCGAGAGATTGAGAGAGATAGAAAGAGAGAGAGAGAGAGAGAGTGACAGAGAAAAAACTGAGCAAAGTAAAATGTTATTTGGCCCTAAACAGAGAGTACACAGTGGCAGAATACCTGACCACTGGGACTGACCCAAACTTAAGGAAAGCTTTCTCTCTCCTGCCAAATATATGACCCTCAGATTACACAGACCCACAAATAATTCGAAAACAAATCATATTTTGATAAACTCCCACATCTATTGGGTGAAATACCACAGTGAGCAATCACAACAGCAAGATTTGTGACCTTTTGCCACAAGAAAAGGGCAACCAGTGAAGAACAAACACCATTGTAAACACAAGGTAGGCCCTAGAAATTGTCAAAGACTCCAGCCACCCTAGTAATAGACTGTTATCTCGCCAAGTCTAGGACCAAGAGGCTTCTAAACAGCTTCTACCCCCAAGCCATAAGACTCACGAACACCTAATCAAATGGCTACCCAGACTATTTGCATTGCCCCCACCCTCTTCTACGCTGCTGCTACTCTCTGTTATTATCTATGCATAGTCACTTTAGTAACTCTACCTACATGTACATATTACCTCAAATACCTCGACACCAGCACATACCAGTACCCCATGTACAGTTGAAGTCGGAGGTTTACATACACCTTAGCCAAATACATCAGTTTTTCACAATTCCTGACATTTAATCCTAAAAAATATTCACTGTCTTAGATCAGTTAGGATCACCACTTTATTTTAAGAATGTGAAATGTCAGAATAATAGAGAAAATTATTTATTTCAGTTTTTATTTCATTCATCCCATTCCCAGTGGGTCAGAAGTTTATATACACTCAATTAGTATTTGGTAGCATTGCCTTTAAATTGTTTAACTTGGGTCAAACGTTTCGGGTAGCCTTCCACAAGCTTCCCACAATAAGTTGGGTGAATTTTGTCCCATTCGTCCTGACAGAGCTGGTGTAACTGAGTCAGGTTTGTGGGCCTCTTTGCTCGCACACGCTTTTTCAGTTCTGCCCACACATTTTCTATAGGATTGAGGTCAGAGCTTTGTGATGGCCACTCCAATACCTTAACTTTGTTGTCCTTAAGCCATTTTGCCACAACTTTGGAAGTATGCTTGGGGTCTTTGTCCATTTGGAAAACCCATTTATGACCAAGCTTTAACTTCCTGACTGATGTCTTGAGATGTTGCTTCAATATATCCACATAACTTTCCTCTCTCATGATGCCATCTATTTTGTGAAGTGCACCAGTCCCTCCTGCAGCAAAGCACCCCCACAACATGATGCCGTGCTTCACAGTTGGGATGGTGTTCTTCAGCTTGCAAGCCTCCCCCTTTTCCCTCCAAACATAATGATGGCCATTATGGCCAAACAGTTCTATTTTTGTTTCATCAGACCAGAGGACAAAAAGTACGATCTTTTTTTCCATTTGCAGTTGCAATCCGTAGTCAGTGGCTTCTTCAGCGGCCTTTCAGGTTTTGTCGATATAGGACTTGTTTTTCTGTGGATATAGATACTTTTGTTCCTGTTTCCTCCAGCATCTTCACCAGGTCCTTTGCTGTTGTTCTGGGGTTGCTTTGCACTTTTCGTTCCAAGAAGACAGAACGCGTCTCCTTTCTGAGCGGTATTACGGCTGAGTGGTCCCATGGTGTTTATATTTGCGTACTATTGTTTGTACAGATGAACGTGGTACCTTCAGGTGTTTAGAAATTACTCCTAAATTGCTTCTAAAGCCATGACATCATTTTCTGGAATTTTACAAGCTGTTTAAAGGCACAGTCAACTTAGTGTATGTAAACTTCTGACCCATTGGAATTGTGATACAGTGAATTATAAGTGAAATAATCTGTCTCTAAACAATTGTTGGAAAAAATGACTTGTGTCAGGAACAAAATAGATGACCTAACCGACTTGCCAAAACTATAGTTTGTTAACAAGAAATTTGTGGAGTTGTTGAAAAGCAAGTTTTAATGACTCCAACCTAAGTGTATGTAAACTTCCAACTTCAACTGTATATATCCCCGCTATTGTTATTTACTGCCTCTCTTTAATTCTTTTTTATTCTTATCGACTTGTTGTTGTTGGTATTTTCTTAAAACTGCATTGTTGGTTAAGGGCTTGTAAGTAAGAATTTCACTGTAAGGTTTACACCGGTTGTATTCGGCGCATGTGACAAATACAATTTGATTTGATTTGAACCCATATTTTAGTTTATTTATTTTGCCTTTGTACTTGAACTATTTGCACATTGTTACAATACTGTATATAGACATGATACGACATTTGAAATGTCTCTATTATTTTGGAACTTGTGTAATGTTTACGGTTCACCTTTTACTGTTTATTTCACTTTTGTTTATCCATTTCACTTCCTTTGGCAATGTAAACATGTGTTACCCATGCCAATAAAGCCCCTTGAATTGAGAGAGAGAAAGAGAGAGAAAGAAAGAGAAAGAGAAAGAGAAAGAGAGAAAGAGAGAGAGAGAGAGAGAGAGAGAGAGAGACAGACAGACAGACAGACAGACAGACAGACAGACAGACAGACAGACAGACAGACAGACAGACAGACAGACAGACAGCGGGGGGAGAATGGTTATTAAATGTTCAGTTTACAATCACTTCAAGAATAAGTCAATATTCATAGAGTCCCATAATGTATAAATATCTACTATTCACAAATTCATGTTTTGATATTTTGTTTCGACTGAACTGATTGTAATGTCAATGTTCTTGTGCAGACAAAAGACTAAATGGACCTTCCTGTATTCTCAGCATTGGTGGAGGTAGATAGTAGTCTATCTACAGTACAGTGGGGGTTGGGGATGAACCCATACACATCTTCCATCAGCCTAAATCAAACGGACATCTCACTAGAAAAATCTAAGGAGAGTCATTTATTGAACAGGCTTCAGTGAAGTGCAATCATATAGGACGACTTTCAGGGCTATATAGCTATAGGTCTAGTTCACCTGAATGGCTTGCTTGAGTTGCTCACATCTGGTATTCTCCTGATGCTGCAGCTGGTCATTTGAGATTAATATACTTAATTTATTTACACCCACAAAATTACAGGTTTTACTTTTGAATTATGTGACACAATTGACCCCTGTTTTCCACAGATAAATTCCCAATTAGCTAGTAATAACAGACTGTGCTAATTGTAGCTGTAGGTTTGAATAATTCCACACAGCTTTATACCTCACAGTGTGTAATAATATTGCTATCATACTGCTGTTAGCCATTATGATAATTTACATGACACTGATGATGGAGGGCAGATGAGCAGCAGTAGCTGAAGCCAGCAGTCAGAGGTCAGTGGCTAGGTGACTAGGGCAGAGGTAGCTCATATAATGTACTAGGTGAGGTCAGAGGTCAGTGGCTAGGTGACTAGGGCAGAGGTAGATAATATGTATATATATATTTTTTATTTCACCTTTATTTAACCATGTAGGCAAGTTGAGAACAAGTTCTCATTTACAATTGCGACCTGGCCAAGATAAAGCAAAGCAGTTCGACACATACAACAACACAGAGTTACACATGGAGTAAAACAAACATACAGTCAATAATACAGTAGAAAAATAAGTCTATATACAATGTGAGCAAGTGAGGTGAGATAAGGGAGGTAAAGGCAAAAAAGGCCATGGTGGCGAAATAAATACAATATAGCAAGTAAAACACTGGAATGGTTGATTTGCAGTGGAAGAATGTGCAAAGTTGAGATAGAAATAATGGGGTGCAAAGGAGCTAAATAAATAAATAAATACAGTAGAGAAAGAGGTAGTTGTTTGGGCTAAATTATAGATGGGCAATGTACAGGTGCAGTAATATGTGAGCTGCTCTGACAGCTGGTGCTTAAAGCTAGTGAGGGAGATAAGTGTTTCCAGTTTCAGAGATTTTTGTAGTTCGTTCCAGTCATTGGCAGCAGAGAACTGGGCGGCCAAAGGAAGAATTGGTTTTGGGGGTGACCAGATAGACATACCTGCTGGAGCGCGTGCTATAGGTGGGTGCTGCTATGGTGACCAGCGAGCTGAGATAAGGGGGGACTTTACCTAGCAGGGTCTTGTAGATGACTTGGAGCCAGTGGGTTTGGCGACGAGCAAAATTGAGCTTTTTGGCCATCAAGGAAAACGCTATGTCTGGTGCAAACCCAACACTTCTCATCACCCTAAGGACACCATCCCCACAGTGAAGCATGGTGGTGGCAGCATCATGCTGCGGGGATGTTTTTCATCGGCAGGGACTGGGAAACTGGTCAGAATTGAAGGAATGATGGATGGTGCTAAATACAGGGAAATTCTTGAGGGAAACCTGTTTCAGTCTTCCAGAGATTTGAGACTGGGACGGATGTTCACCTTCCAGCAGGACAATGACCCTAAGCATACTGCTAAAGCAACACTCGAGTGGTTTAAGGGGAAACATTTAAATGTCTTGAAATGGCCTAGTTAAAGCCCAGATCTCAATCCAATTGATAATCTGTGGTATGACTTAAAGAACCCACCCAACTTGAAGGAGCTGGAGCAGTTTTGGAGCAGTTTTGCTTTGAAGAATGGACAAAAATCCCAGTGGCTAGATGTGCCAAGCTTATAGAGACATAACCCAAGAGACTTGCAGCTGTAATTGCTGCAAAAGGAGGCTCTACAAAGTATTGACTTTTGGGGGTGAATAGTTATGCACGCTCAAGTTCAGTTTTTTTGTCTTATTTCTTTGTTTTATTTGTTTCACAATAAAACATATTTCACATCTTTAAAGTGGTAGGCATGTTGTGTAAATCGAATGATACAAACCCCCCAAAAATCTATTATAATTCCAGGTTGTTACGGCAACAAAATAGGAAAAATGCCAAGGGGGGGTGAATACTTTCGCAAGCCACTATATGTGTGGTACAGTACAGTAGCCTACTGCCTGGTGCTCTTGGCGGAAGACATACAAAACACTATAGGTAAATTAAATCTTTATCTCTCCCCACAGTTCTCTGACACCAGGAAGTGAAGGGATGAGGGTAGGGATGGGTACCGAAACCCATTATTAAACGGGCCCCGGGGCTAAATAATGAAAGAATGTAGTATCGATAAGCTCCGACGTTTCGGTAATGGAGAAATTAAGAAAATACATGTCCTTTTTGTTATCGCTACATAAACGTTATCTTGCACATTTAATCTCATCAACCGTTTCTAATTTGCAATAAGATTAAGACATTTGTCTATGATGCATTTTCGCTATTCCCAATCCAGAAGAGAGATCTCTCTCACTCTACAGCACACACAGCACCCTGCTCTTAATTAGTGACCATGGCGGAAAGAACTAAAAATGCAAAGGTGTGGTTACACTTCACCAGAGTCGATGCTGACAATGCTCGTTGCCACAAGTGCAAGGGCGGAAACACGAGCAATCTGTCCAAACATCTATGGAAAGTGCATCATGTACAGGCATGTACAGGCAGAGAAATGCACAGTTTTCGACTGCCTAGCTCGTAGTTCATCTCTCGTCTGATCTACGTTAGGTATGTATGCTAGCAGCCTAGAGCCACACACGGAGTTAACTAAATTATGCGAACATGGGTTCATGATCAAAAGTAACCATTAGCCAGTTGCAGCTACAATGAACCAACACACTCCTCCCTCTAATACCGCTGGTCCAAGGGCTTTAGGTAACAGTCTGTAAGTATATATGGAGTTGTATTCATTTTCAGGATATAATTTTTTAAATTTTATTTAGTAGTATAAAAGGGTTGTATGTTAGTCCCATCACTCCACAGTACAATACACAACAACACAATAATTCAATAATGATAATTCAACACATGAAAACAATATTTTTTTTACTGTAGGAAGAGGAGCAAATATACCCCTCCCTCCAGGAGTTACCTCAGTGACGCATTACTTCCTAACTGGTATGGTGTAGAAAAGGCCAATGTGATCACTGAGCTGAAGGACGTGCCAAAGCTGGCCATCGCATCAGATGGGTGGACCAGCCTCTGTCCGGACCATTATCTCACTGTTACAGTGCAGTACACAAGCCAGGGCAGTGTTAAACAGAAGGTCCTCCACACCAGGGCAGTGTTAAACAGAAGGTCCTCCACACCAGGGCAGTGTTAAACAGAAGGTCCTCCACACCAGGGCAGTGTTAAACAGAAGGTCCTCCTCACCAGGACAGTGTAAAACAGAAGGTCCTCCACACCAGGGCAGTGTTAAACAGAAGGTCCTCCACACCAGGGCAGTGTAAAACAGAAGGTCCTCCTCACCAGGGCAGTGTAAAACAGAAGGTCCTCCTCACCAGTGCAGTGTAAAACAGAAGGTCCTCCACACCAGGGCAGTGTAAAACAGAAGGTCCTCCACACCAGGGCAGTGTAAAACAGAATGTCCTCCACACCAGGCCAATGTAAAATAGGTCCTCCACACCAGGGCAGTGTAAAACAGAATGTCCTCCACACCAGGCCAATGTAAAATAGGTCCTCCACACCAGGGCAGTGTAAAACAGAATGTCCTCCACACCAGGCCAATGTAAAATAGGTCCTCCACACCAGGCCAATGTAAAATAGGTCCTCCACACCAGGGCAGTGTAAAACAGAAGGTCCTCCCCACCAGGGCAGTGTAAAACAGAAGGTCCTCCACACCAGGGCAGTGTAAAACAGAAGGTCCTCCACACCAGGGCAGTGTAAAACAGAAGGTCCTCCACACCAGGGCAGTGTAAAACAGAAGGTCCTCCACACCAGGGCAGTGTAAAACAGAAGGTCCTCCACACCAGGGCAGTGTAAAACAGAAGGTCCTCCACACCAGGGCAGTGTAAAACAGAAGGTCCTCCACACCAGGGCAGTGTAAAACAGAAGGTCCTCCACACCAGGGCAGTGTAAAACAGAAGGTCCTTCACACCAGGGCAGTGTAAAACAGAAGGTCCTCCACACCAGGGCAGTGTAAAACAGAAGGTCCTCCACACCAGGGCAGTGTAAAACTGAAGGTCCTCCACTACAGGGAAGTGTACAAATCGCAAACTGGTGAAGTAGTGGCAGAGGAGATCTCAGACACTCTGAAGGAGTTTGAGATCGAGCCGAGCAAGATTGTAGCTGTGACTGTTGATAATGTTGGCAATGTGGATGTTGTCATCAAGAGGCTACACATCCTAAAAATAGGATGCTTTGCGCACACATTGAATCTGGCAGCGCAAAAAATCTACAAAATGACTTCCATTGATTAATGGGCAACCTGTGTGGTTCAAGAGATCCTCGATGTCCAAAACAGTCTTGAAGGAGAAGCAGCAGCTCCTTGGTAAGAAGCCAGTTCAATCTATTCAAGTATTATTTTGAAATTGCCACATTTAACAATTTAATTCAATATTTAACACTCACTCATCCTTGATGTAAAGACCAGATTGAACTCACTCTATCTAATGATAGAGAGATTCATGGAGCAGTATCCAGCGATCCAAGCCTTGGACCCACGACTGCGAAAAACAATGACCAAGGACAACCTGGACTGTCTGAAGGAAGAGGACTTCCATAAGGCTGAGGAGTTTGTCCAGCTCATGGGAATCCTCTATACATCCACATTGTGTGTCATGTGAAAAGATGTGGACAGATCATACCCATCCTCCAAAAACTTGAAGAACACTTCACTGTGAAGCATGAAGATACAACGTTTGTGGCAACCATCAAAGAGGAGGACATTCAAGCCTTCCTGCATGAGGCCACAGCAATGGACCCCAGATTTAAAGGGAGGCCGGAGAGTGAAGTCACCTGGGACAGGCTGAGGAAAGCAACTGTCGAGGCCAATGTGACAGGAGCAACACCAGGGTTGTCAGAGGAGCCAGAGTCGACAGACACAGAGCACCAGCAACAGGAGGAGTCTGACGGAGAAAGAGAGGAAATGGAGGAGACGGTCCCTCCATTGTACACAACAAGGAGTGCCATGGAGGAGCTGTTCTCAGAGGATGACAGGGAGTTGAGGTTGACAATCCAACAGGACACCTCGTCCCTCACCCTCAGCGAGCGTGTTGACCTAGAGGTGGAGCTCTACAAAGGCCTGACTCCCATCCCAATGGCTGAAGATCCTGTAATGTGGTGGTGGGAGAAGAGGGCTACTCTATCCCTCCTCACAAACATTGCAACAAGCTACCTCTGTGCTCAAGCCTCCTCCACCCCTAGCGAGAGGGTATTTTCTTCTGCAGGGAACACAATACGCCAGGAGAGGTCTCAACTTCTGCCAGAGAAGGTAAATATGTTGATCTTTCTCCAGAAGAACTGCTAAAAACTGTTAGTCCTTCTGCAGCCTACCTGCATGCCCCACCCGTGTTGCTCTATACCACTGTATTGTCTTCTGCAGCCTACCTGCATGCCCCACCCGTGTTGCTGTATACCACTGTATTGTCTTCTGCAGCCTAAAAGCATGCCCCACCCGTGTTGCTCTATACCACTGTATTGTCTTCTGCAGCCTACCTGCATGCCCCACCCGTGTTGATCTATACCACTGTATTGTCTTCTGCAGCCTACCTGCATGCCCCACCCGTGTTGCTCTATACCACTGTATTGTCTTCTGCAGCCTACCTGCATGCCCCACCCGTGTTGCTGTATACCACTGTATTGTCTTCTGCAGCCTACCTGCATGCCCCACCCGTGTTGCTGTATACCACTGTATTGTCTTCTGCAGCCTACCTGCATGCCCCACATACCACTGTATTGTTTCTGCAGCCTCTATACCACTGTATTGTCTTCTGCAGCCTACCTGCATGCCCCACCCGTGTTGCTCTATACCACTGTATTGTCTTCTGCAGCCTACCTGCATGCCCCACCCGTGTTGCTCTATACCACTGTATTGTCTTCTGCAGCCTACCTGCATGCCCCACCCGTGTTGATCTATACCACTGTATTGTCTTCTGCAGCCTACCTGCATGCCCCACCCGTGTTGCTGTATACCACTGTATTGTCTTCTGCAGCCTACCTGCATTCCCCACCCGTGTTGCTGTATACCACTGTATTGTCTTCTGCAGCCTACCTGCATGCCCCACCCGTGTTGCTCTATACCACTGTATTGTCTTCTGCAGCCTACCTGCATGCCCCACCCGTGTTGATCTATACCACTGTATTGTCTTCTGCAGCCTACCTGCATGCCCCACCCGTGTTGCTGTATACCACTGTATTGTCTTCTGCAGCCTACCTGCATGCCCCACCCGTGTTGCTCTATACCACTGTATTGTCTTCTGCAGCCTACCTGCATGCCCCACCTTCTGTGTTGCTCTATACCACTGTATTGTCTTCTGCAGCCTACCTGCATGCCCCACCCGTGTTGCTGTATACCACTGTATTGTCTTCTGCAGCCTACCTGCATGCCCCACCCGTGTTGCAGCCTCTATACCACTGTATTGTCTTCTGCAGCCTACCTGCATGCCCCACCCGTGTTGCTCTATACCACTGTATTGTCTTCTGCAGCCTACCTGCATGCCCCACCCGTGTTGCTCTATACCACTGTATTGTCTTCTGCAGCCTACCTGCATGCCCCACCCGTGTTCTATACCACTGTATTGTCTTCTATACCACTGTTGCTCTATACCACTGTCTTCTGCAGCCTACCTGCATGCCCCACCCGTGTTGCTGTATACCACTGTATTGTCTTCTGCAGCCTACCTGCATGCCCCACCCGTGTTGCTGTATACCACTGTATTGTCTTCTGCAGCCTACCTGCATGCCCCACCCGTGTTGCTCTATACCACTGTATTGTCTTCTGCAGCCTACCTGCATGCCCCACCCGTGTTGCTCTATACCACTGTGCCCCACCCGTGTTGCTCTATTGTCTTCTGCAGCCTACCTGCATGCCCCACCCGTGTTGCTGTATACCACTGTATTGTCTTCTGCAGTCTACCTGCATGCCCCACCCGTGTTGCTCTATACCACTGTATTGTCTTCTGCAGCCTACCTGCATGCCCCACCCGTGTTGCTCTATACCACTGTATTGTCTTCTGCAGCCTACCTGCATGCCCCACCCGTGTTGCTGTATACCACTGTATTGTCTTCTGCAGCCTACCTGCATGCCCCACCCGTGTTGCTCTATACCACTGTATTGTCTTCTGCAGCCTACCTGCATGCCCCACCCGTGTTGATCTATACCACTGTATTGTCTTCTGCAGCCTACCTGCATGCCCCACCCGTGTTGCTCTATACCACTGTATTGTCTTCTGCAGCCTACCTGCATGCCCCACCATACCACTGTGTTGTCTTCTATACCACTGTATTGTTGCTCTTACCACTGCAGCCTACCTGCATGCCCCACCCGTGTTGCTCTATACCACTGTATTGTCTTCTGCAGCCTACCTGCATGCCCCACCCGTGTTGCTCTATACCACTGTATTGTCTTCTGCAGCCTACCTGCATGCCCCACCCGTGTTGCTCTATACCACTGTATTGTCTTCTGCAGCCTACCTGCATGCCCCACCCGTGTTGCTGTATACCACTGTATTGTCTTCTGCAGCCTACCTGCATGCCCCACCCGTGTTGCTCTATACCACTGTATTGTCTTCTGCAGCCTACCTGCATGCCCCACCCGTGTTGCTCTATACCACTGTATTGTCTTCTGCAGCCTACCTGCATGCCCCACCCGTGTTGCTCTATACCACTGTATTGTCTTCTGCAGCCTACCTGCATGCCCCACCCGTGTTGCTCTATACCACTGTATTGTCTTCTGCATGCCCCACCCGCCTATACCACTGCATGCCCCACCCGTGTTGATCTATACCACTGTATTGTCTTCTGCAGCCTACCTGCATGCCCCACCCGTGTTGCTCTATACCACTGTATTGTCTTCTGCAGCCTACCTGCATGCCCCACCCGTGTTGCTCTATACCACTGTATTGTCTTCTGCAGCCTACCTGCATGCCCCACCCGTGTTGATCTATACCACTGTATTGTCTTCTGCAGCCTACCTGCATGCCCCACCCGTGTTGCTGTATACCACTGTATTGTCTTCTGCAGCCTACCTGCATGCCCCACCCGTGTTGCTCTATACCACTATATTGTCTTCTGCAGCCTACCTGCATGCCCCACCCTTGTTGCTGTATACCACTGTATTGTCTTCTGCAGCCTACCTGCATGCCCCACCCGTGTTGCTCTATACCACTGTATTGTCTTCTGCAGCCTACCTGCATGCCCCACCCGTGTTGATCTATACCACTGTATTGTCTTCTGCAGCCTACCTGCATGCCCCACCCGTGTTGCTCTATACCACTGTATTGTCTTCTGCAGCCTACCTGCATGCCCCACCCGTGTTGCTGTATCTATACCACTGTATTGTCTTCTGCAGCCTACCTGCATGCCCCACCCGTGTTGATCTATACCACTGTATTGTCTTCTGCAGCCTACCTGCATGCCCCACCCGTGTTGCTCTATACCACTGTATTGTCTTCTGTCTTCCCCACCCGTGTTGCTCTAGCCTACCTGCATGCCCCACCCGTGTTGCTCTATACCACTGTATTGTCTTCTGCAGCCTACCTGCATGCCCCACCCGTGTTGCTCTATACCACTGTATTGTCTTCTGCAGCCTACCTGCATGCCCCACCCGTGTTGCTATACCACTGTATACCACTGTATTGTCTTCTTCTGCAGCCTACCTGCATGCCCCACCCGTGTTGATCTATACCACTGTATTGTCTTCTGCAGCCTACCTGCAGGCCCCACCTGTGTTGCTCTATACCACTGTATTGTCTTCTGCAGCCTACCTGCATGCCCCACCCATGTTGCTCTATACCACTGTATTGTCTTCTGCAGCCTACCTGCATGCCCCACCCGTGTTGCTCTATACCATTTTATTGTCTTCTGCAGGAAAATATTGTTTATTTAATTTGTTTTACATCATCACATCATCACATCATCATTACATCATCACAACATTAGTCTATAATAGTGATTTGTTCAAAACATTGCTGTTTCTTCTGCTGTAAATAATAGTTTATTTAATTTATTTTACCTTTCAGAAAATAAAGCAATGTTAATTCTGTTTTGTTTTGTTTTTTGTTGTTGTAAAAAATAACAAAAAGAACCGATAAGAGTACAGTTAAAGTACCGGATCGATAAGCAGTATCGTTAAGAGTAGTAATACCGTTAAAATCTTAACTAGGTGGTGGGTGGGTGCATCATGGTTAAAATCTGGAGTCAGAGTGGGATCAGTGCACCCTAGTGTGTCAGGATTACCACCACTGGGGCGTGGAGGGAACGGGAAGGGAACTAGGAGACTCAGAACATCCCATCAGTTCAAACCGGATGACCTGGAGCAACGACTAAAGCCGTGGTCTAAGCATAATGGTTCCCCCCTACCCCCTTCTCAAAAGTCTCCTTGACTTAAAGTTTTCCTCAGGAAGCCAAGCATACTTGGCTTCTCTTAAGCTGCATTCAACACTCAAGCCAGCCATTACTTTACTATACTGACAGAATTATAGGCAAACGTTACCAAGGCCGGGAGTTCACTTTTTGTTGTTGTTGCAAAACGATATTCCTCATGTGTAACAAACTAGTGACGGCCTGTTACATCATTCGTTGCTGTGTCCTGAAGTATAATTTAAAGGTCTTGATATTCATCATTCATGTTGTTCCACATCTCTAATGAATCACGCATCAAATATGCAACACCCCTCCCATGTAAATGCCGGTCCCGCATAGAATGCACTCGCTTTTTCAAAAGTGTGTTTAAGGCTCAGTGAAAAGTTCAGTTTTGCCTGTGTTTTGTGTCATCTTGTACAACTGCTGATGAAACTAACTCTGTAAAAGTTTGAATAAATTGGATCAGTGTTATTTCATGATAGTTGCTGGTTGAAAACATAATCTACACAGGACCTTATAATCAGCCTGTTTTGATGAGTTTTGGTTTGCCTAGTGACATTACCAGGCAGCAAACTGGTTATTAATAGACCAATAACAAAGAGAGTTCCTCTCTGCCAATAAGTGCTAGTTTTAAGTTGTCCCCTCCCCACCATGCCCAGACTGTCCTAGCAACATTTAAAAAAAAAAGTTTTTGCTAAAAAGCTTCTTTTTTTTTATTGGAAAACTATTACAGTTTTTTAATTTTTTAAAAATTTTACCTTTATTTAACCAGGGAAGTCAGTTAAGAACACATTCTTACTTTCAATGACAGCCTGGGAACAGTGGGTTAACTGCCTGTTCAGGGGGAGAACGACAGATTTGTACCTTGTCGGCTCAGGGGTTTGAACTTGCAACCTTCCGGTTACTAGTCCAACGCTCTAACCACTAGGCTACGCACTTAATGATTTGTGATTGATATAAAGATGGCTGCATTGGGCCTTTAAGGGTGATTGCATTCTGCACCGCATTAAAAACACACACACACGTTATGAAATCTGGAAAGGGGAATTTTCTAATCTGTATTCAGTCAATTAAAACTAAACCACAGTCTATCAAATGGTAAAACAGTATGTGAGATTAACAGCTGTGTCACGTGTTCCTCTCCTCCTGTATGGGGGTAACTTCCACGAAGGATGGGGGACATTTACTCCCCCTCCACACATTCTGAAAGGAGGGCCCACGAGAAGTTGTGCCCACCACGTCTCAAATCAAAGTTCCATCCCTTGTCCTCCTGCTTACTAATCAATCTTCTAAATTCTATCTATATATGGTCAAAGAAAAGTGATTGATTATTTTATCAAACAAAGCTGAATGAGTCATAAAGACGTGTTTATCTGTTGATGTGTAGCAAGGACGTCACTCCAGAAAGGTCTTTGCTGAAGGAATGATTCAAAGTTTAGAACTAGCGTAGAAGAACACGAAGGTGATTCAGATGTGTCTAGATAAATAATACATGGATCCATTTTATTGTTGCGTCTGTATCCCTTAACGCCTCTATGAGATTGCTTATTGGATTTACAAAAAGATGAATACCTATAAATAATTGATGTGTCGAGGGCGTGTGATTTTGTGGCAGTTTAATTTGTTTGGTAGAGTTGGATAACTTTCAAATCAATTATTCAGAAGCAATTAATATAAACAAAATGTGGAAATAAACGGGATCTTCCATCATAACTTCATCACGGGCCAACGGTTTGGGGGGGCTACAGTTTATGGAGGTTTACAACAGGGAGGTGTTATCAAGCAGTGTACAATTAACACTGTGCATATCTACAATGGCTCTCGTTGCAGTAGTGTGTTAGTAAAAGGGGATGAAATAGCCTCAGGTTAGACTTAGGCATGTTGTTGTTTAATCAGACACTGGGCGGGGTGGTATGTTTATTGCTTTTTCCGTGGGTGACAACTGATCCCCATGGAGACCAGCAATAATCATAATAATGATAATGAAAGTCAGGTGTGGCCGGGCTGTTATTTACCTTCAGGTATGAAAGATATATAATTATGAATATCCTATGAATGCACACAGCATGCAGTTCTTGCCAAGTGCTTACTAATCAAAAGCCAACATGAAGATGGCTGTTGGCTGTTTTAACCCATACTGTGCCTGTTTGCAAGGGGATTCATACAGTACATCCCTTTTCTGCTCATCATGAGGTGTTTTCTCTACTCTATTATGTAATGCGTGCAAGTATGTTAGATGTGCTTTCATCTTGGAGTGGGACCATCATAGTTGGTTAACATATTTCTTTCTCCCAACACATCAAACACATGCCTGCCTGCTGCATCAAGTGGATTAGGTTATTTCCTTCCCTCGAACAAAGTGGTGTGTGTGTGTGTGTGTGTGTGTGTGTGTGTGTGTGTGTGTGTGTGTGTGTGTGTGTGTGGGGGTGCGTGCGCGCACAGCCACTCAACCAGTCACTATGACACAACATATTGATTGAAAATACATTTATAACAAGGATCAAAAAGGATTTATTGGCCAAACGAATGATTTTACTGCTGTTTGCTCTGCCTGGATCATTCATCGCAATGAAAGAAAACCCTGTCTGACATAACAGAGGTCAGAAAGTATAGAATTTGCTAAGTACATTTATTTCAACTGTATCAAAGTCTATAAAAAACTATGTTCGCACCTTTTTCTGGGGAATATAAATACCTAATTGATGCAAGGAAGAAAACACAACCCACATATTTGTCAATGGCCAGACACGGGTCAATGACCTCTGGTCCAGATACAGAGCCATGGTTCAGGAAACTAGAGGGAAAGTCACAGTCCTTCAACAAGATACCTAAAAACAATCAATACCTCAATACTTCATTCAGCTCTGACCCTACAAGGTCGGACGAGCAAGAAAGCCAGGGAAATTCACCAAGGGCTGCTTGCTTATATAACCAACACAATGTTGGGATATCCTGAAGCTACTCTAGTTGAGGAAGTAATACAAGTAATCAGAATATAGGACCTAGAATAATGGTAACCATTAGATGGTAACCATTGGTAACCATTAGATGAAATAAATACCATAGTGCAGTTTATTCAAGGTTTCACAGGTAACCTATAAGCCTATGACCGTGACAGGCTCAAGAGATATCAACAACATCTGACAATAAACAAAATAAGGGACCTCAAATCACAACAAAACCCAGACCATCCCATCACACCGTCTCTCCATCCCTCCACCCCGAGAATGGAATGCATGCCAATCAGGACTGCTGAGAGATGGGGTTCAGGGATTCATGCTCAGGCATACATCTGATCATCCCTTCGTTCTGTTAATCTGTTGCACCAGATGTGAAAAGCGAAACGGGATGACCTTGCTCCTGGGGTTCCTGACCTTTCTCATCAGAAGCATTCTGCTATTGACAGTGACATGCTCTTTATAGGCTCTTTGAACCTTCAATCCCGTGTGTGACAGGGTGAGAGAGGCATGTGTGGTGGGAAGTCAGAAGTGCCCTCAGCGACGTGAGTGAGTTAACGAACGGGCTCCTATATTGTCGAGGCAGAGTCATTTCTGCTTCGTCGCGACACAATACTCCACAGGAGACATCATAGAAATAGAATCATTAGATTCTATTGCTGCGGGAGAAATATCACTGTGTGGATGGAAGCAGTGTGTTTTACATTTAGACCTGTGATACTGTGTAAGACTGAATAAATTCAGTGATCTCTGCTGTGCTTTTTACTCCTCTCCTCTCTCCTGTCCGGCTTGCTCATCTCAAAAACGAATCCAATTTTCTGGGGCTTTTCAAGATGAGTGCAGCTTGCTTCTTTCTCGATGGCCATGTCTGTGGGAGTGTGACTCTGAAATGAAGCATATGAAATAACACTGGATACGGGGGTTGGACTCGACTGAGACTTCTAATAGATAGGATAGAGTCAGACGTGAACGTGGAGTTGACTAAGAGGAGGGTTTTATTGAACAGCTATTTTATAGGAGAATGAAAAAGCAGTTGTGTTGACAATTGATCAATCTGAATGACATTCTGGGCCCCAATGGACACGCGATAGGCCTAGATCCACCTAGTTCAAATATAGCCACAGTTTTAAATACGGAATCCATTCAAATGTAATTCCGTGTCAACACTGGGGTTGCAGTGAATCAGAAAATGTACTACTTTACCTGGAAATCAAAATGGGGTTTCAATATAATATGGACCCCAATTAGATATGAATACAATGTGGACACATTCAAATGAAGGGTAAACACGTTATGTTGGTGTAAACTATGTGGATTATGGTATAGGAGTCAAATCAATCCATCACCCAATACAGCATAGTTTAGCCTTACTCAAAGTTATAGTCTGGGGTCTGGGAATCTGTCCAATGGTCATTTTCATTCTTGATATACACACATTACACACACATGGCGGGGCTGTCGTTTTCTGGTTCCAAATGCCAGTGTAGCTTTCATAGGAGTATGTCCTAACTCTTACCTTTCCAAGAAGAATATTCAGATCAGGCTCATCCTTCCATCCATGGACTCAGCAGATGTGAGGGGAAGAAGGGATGCAGAAGGAGGGAAGGCTCTAGGGAACAGACAGGGACTGCATTAGAGTTATTGGTCATCCCATCCCTCTGCTCAGGCTCATCCTTCCATCCTTGGACTCAGCAGATGTGAGGGGAAGAAGGGATGCAGAAGGAGGGAAGGCTCTAGGGAACAGACAGGGACTGCATTAGAGTTATTGGTCATCCCATCCCTCTGCTCAGGCTCATCCTTCCATCCTTGGACTCAGCAGATGTGAGGGAAGAAGGGATGCAGAAGACTGCATTAGGAATCCCATCCCTCTGGGCTCATCCTTCCATCCTGGACTCTAGGGGAACAGACTCTAGGGAACAGACAGGGACTGCATTAGAGTTATTGGTCATCCCATCCCTCTGCTCAGGCTCATCCTTCCATCCTTGGACTCAGCAGATGTGAGGGAAGAAGGGATGCAGAAGGAGGGAAGGCTCTAGGGAACAGACAGGGACTGCATTAGAGTTATTGGTCATCCCATCCCTCTGCTCAGGCTCATCCTTCCATCCTTGGACTCAGCAGATGTGAGGGGAAGAAGGGATGCAGAAGGAGGGAAGGCTCTAGGGAACAGACAGGGACTGCATTAGAGTTAGGGGAAGAAGGGATTGGTCATCCCATCCCTCTGCTCAGGCTCATCCTTCCATCCTTGGACTCAGCAGATGTGAGGGGGAAGAAGGGATGCAGAAGGAGGAGGAAGGCTCTAGGGAACAGACAGGGACTGCATTAGAGTTATTGGTCATCCCATCCCTCTGCTCAGGCTCATCCTTCCATCCTTGGACTCAGCAGATGTGAGGGGAAGAAGGGCTGCAGAAGGAGGCTCTAGGGAACAGACAGGGACTGCATTAGAGTTATTGGTCATCCCATCCCTCTGCTCAGGTTCATCCTTCCATCCTTGGACTCAGCAGATGTGAGGGGAAGAAGGGATGCAGAAGGAGGCTCTAGGGAACAGACAGGGACTGCATTAGAGTTATTGGTCATCCCATCCCTCTGCTCAGGCTCATCCTTCCATCCTTGGACTCAGCAGATGTGAGGGGAAGAAGGGATGCAGAAGGAGGGAAGGCTCTAGGGAACAGACAGGGACTGCATTAGAGTTATTGGTCATCCCATCCCTCTGCTCAGGCTCATCCTTCCATCCTTGGACTCAGCAGATGTGAGGGGAAGAAGGGATGCAGAAGGAGGGAAGGCTCTAGGGAACAGACAGGGACTGCATTAGAGTTATTGGTCATTCCATCCCTCTGCTCAGGTTCAGCAGGGCCAGCAAAAACCAACTGCATTAGAGATTCTAATTTAGGAATGGCTCAGCACTCAGTAATCACTCAGGAAGAGTTCCACCATCTGATCACTGAGGAGAGGAGATGCCTGAGAATTGTTTCATTTGCACATCTCCATGACGACCTCCGTGTGACTTGTTCTTTGGTTTAGCTTTTGCAGACGAGTGGCTTCACCAACACATCAACAATGTTTAAAAAACAACAGACCTACATATTTTCAAATTTAACGTATACAGGATTGTTGAATGTAAAAAGCAATTTGCGGTTTCATTTTCTATTTCAATTGTTACCTGTTGTTTGTGTGGTGGCCATCACCACTGATTAGCTCACTAACACAGGTGGATGGAATTGGGTTGTTTGATTAAAGCCTACAGTGGTTCTCTTTTAAAAAGTTGCTTCGTAAAAATTGCGTCGTACTGCAGCACAGCTTGCAGGCTGCCGCAAAATTCTCAGGCACATTATTTAAGTGTCAGCCATTGTTGCTAGTTAGTGCTAGTTTGACCACCAGAGGGCATCTTTGAGAAGCTTTTGACTGTTTTTAATATTGGCTGCAGTAGAGAATTTAAAACCTTTTTTTGTAAGAACATAGTATATGGGATTGATTTTAAGAAATTGAGCTTAATTAACTGTATTAATATAATGGTGTTTCTATTCCAAGAAAAACGAAAAATGATACAACAAGACCAGTCCCCATGTTCTGTCATTCAGTAATAATAATAATAATGGTTGGATAACAGATCGGCACCCGGAACTCATTAAGAGGCGGCTTCTATCTTCAGTAGAGTAAAACCCATAGGTTTTAGGCCTGCAGTAGGTTATAATAAACGGAAAGTTGGAATGTTAATTTATAAACCATGTGCCATGGAATCGATACATCAAAAATCTCTTCCCAACTATTTTGCAATCTATTTTTGCACAACTATCAATGTTTTGGTCCATGAAACTGGTATATATTTTGATTTATCACAATTTTCTTTAACCAATTTCGGTCTTTAATGGAGGGCCGACAGACTTACAAAGTTCCTTACTTTTTTTTTTTTTTTGACATAAATTGAGTGAAATGAACTGAAACTAGCACTAACTGGCATTAATGGCAACAATGGTTGACACTTAAACAACATGCCATAGAATTCTGCGGCAGCCCGCAAGCTGTGCAGTATGACACAACTTTTAAAGGAAGAACCACTGTGCATGCACGAATTGAATGTGAGATTGTGCACAATTCTTAAGTGGCTCATTTGTGGCTCATTTGGTAGAGCTAAATGATGCACTTGCAATGCCAGAATTGTGGGTTCTATTCCCATGGGGGACCAGTAGGAAGATGTATGCACTCACTACTTACTGTAAGTTGCTCTGGATAACAATGTCTGCTAAATTACTTAAATATAAAAACATGCAAATGCATTCAAAATGTTTTGGAACGTCGCTGACAGAAGTACAGTATCATCAATAGACCAGGGGTGTATTCATTCCACCCATTCTGTTTCTTAAAACTTCTTATGGCTGGGGGCAGTATTGAGTAGCTTGGATGAAAAAGGTGCCCTGAGTAAACTGCCTGCTACTCAGGCCCAGTTGCTAATATATGCATATTATTAGTAGATTTGGATAGAAAACACTCTGACGTTTCTACAACTGTTTGAATGATGTCTGCGAGTATAACAGAACTCATATGGCAGGCAAAAACCTGAGGAAAAAAAAAAATCCAACCAGGAAATGGGAAATCTGAGATTTGTAGTTTTTCAACTCTTTGCCTATCGAATATACAGTGTCATGGGATCAAATTCCACTTCCTAAGGCTTCCACTAGATGTCAACAGTCTTTAGAACCTTGTTTGATGCTTCTACTGTGAAGGAGCGGGGAATGGGAGCTGAATGAGTCAGTGGTCTGGCAGAGTTGCATGAGCTGGTCACGCGCGTTCACGTGAGAGTTAGCTTGCGTTCCATTGCATTTCTGAAGACAAAGGAATTCTCCAGTTGGAATATTATTGAAGATTTATGTTAAAAAAATACTTCGTTTGACATGTTTCTACGGACTGTAACGGAACTTTTTTACTTTTCGTCTGGCCTGCGCATCATGAATTTGGATTACTGGGCTAAACGCGTGAACAAAAAGGAGGTATTTGGACATAAATGATGGACTTTATCGAACAAATCAAACACTTATTGTGGAACTGGGATTCCTGGGAGTGCATTCTGATGAAGATCATCAAAGGTAAGTGAATGTTTATAATGTCATTTCTGACTTCTGTTGATTCCACAACATGGCAGATATCTGTATGGCTTGATTTGTTGTGTGAGCGCTGTACTCAGATTATTGCATGGTGTGCTTTTTTGGTCAAATTGATTTGAAATCTGACACAGCGGTTGCATTAAGGATTTTAATTATGAGATTTCTGTTGTTTTGAATTTGGCGCCCTGCACTTTCACTGGCTGTTGTCATATCGATCCCGTTAGCGGGATTCAAGCGATAAGAAGTTTTAAACAGAAGCAAACGGTACAAAACGGGGAGGGACCTGAATTTGTCCAATAGAAAGTTTTTCTCTGTTTGCTTCCATTTGGTTCTTAAACAATGTGATTCTTTATTCTAGACAAAAACAAACAACAGTTTTTAAAAAATCCACTCAAAAACAAAATGTTGTTATTTGTTTCATTTGTCCACTGTTGATACAAAACACATCACACTGTGACACTTTCTGTATTTTGAAAATACAGCAAAATATTTTAAAATGTTTTGCTGACATGCAAAACATTTTGGGACCGTATCAACAGTGGACTAATGAAGCAAATGCAAAAAGATTTGAGTTTTTTTGTGGTATTTTCCTTTAAAGCAGTTGAGCTGAATACAAAATTACCTAGTGCTTCTTTAAAAAACTTCAAAGCCCAGCAAACACTGTTTTAATTATAGCATTGGCATGATGATGCTTAATTATGTTGAGCGTAATGTGTTGATTCCTTTTATTTCCCCTAAAGTGTTTTCATGTACTCCCCACATTGAAGTGTTAATGATACTGACAGGAATAGTGAGGCAAATTATCATCCTTCTCCAAAAGGCTTTTAAAAGAATTGAGCACACCTGACCTGGAAATATGAGCTAACAAGGCAGAAGCACAATCACTATTCTAACCAGAGAAAAGAGAGAAGAAAGACAGAGGAGAAGAGGAGCGAGAGAGAGAGAGAGAGAGAGAGAGAGAGAGAGAGAGAGAAGAAAGACAGGAGAGAGAGTGAGAGAGAGAGGGAGAGAGAATGAAGTGTTGAAGTGTTTCTATGTGAGTGAGAGGTATAGTACATGTTTAAGTAGTTTCATAGCTGCAACACATAGTCAAAGCAAGAATAGCACACAACAGCACATCACATTTCAGCCACATTCACACAAGATCCAAATAATCATAGCACATTATCATTTCACATACAGTACATTGGTCACGCTACAACTGTGACATTAGCTGTCACGGCTGCTCTTTCAATGTTCACAACATGCCAACTTTGTCCTTAAACGACAGAAGCCAAGCCCTTCTGAAGTTACTCAACAGACATCCTGGTGTGGGTGGGTGTAAATATGTATGAAGGGGTGTGAATGTGCTCTGGGTCTTGTCAACACTGGAGGAGGGGCAGACCGAAGGGGAGGGCATATCATGTTACATAGGCCTTGTGAAACAGCCCGTCTTGATTGACAGCTCAGCCCAACACTCAAGAGGAAGGGGCTGGAGGTCAAGGACCGCAATGTACATTCAAGTACTGAACAAATATGATTTATTTTCTGTGTCTCCTTTACTCTCTGGGTTTCATGTGTTTCAGATCTGCATTGTTTGCTGTTTGGGGTTTTAGGCTGGGTTTCTGTATAAGCACTTTGTGACATCTGCTGATGTAAAAAGGGCTTTATAAATACATTTCATTTGATTGACACCGATCAGAGATCACAGAGTGACGCAGATGAAGCCCGTTGAGATTGTTGCGACTGAGCCATCATCTATATGCTTTCATATCATTACAGCACGTTGAGTTTCAAACCGACACAGGGCTGATTTTCAATGAAATGGTAATGGTCTACTGATTAAAACAAGTTGCACGGATTTAATTTGTTAATTCATGAATCATAATGCCGTGACATGATGATAGAATACAACACACTTGACAGATGCTAGAAGCGTATACTGTGGGAAACACCCCCCCCACACACACACACACACACACACACACACACACACACACCACTGTATTCATTAGTGGAGAACCCTGCCTGAAACAGAGCAATCAATCAATTAGCCATTCTACTGTTACCAGCTGCATTAAAATCAGTTAAATGTAACTAAATGTAATTGAAAATGTAATCTACGTAACAACGAAAGTCATTATTTAACAATAACTAGCAATGCTGCATACTCCAAGAAAGGTTCAAATCTCACCTTTATGGTAAAAAATAGTTTAAAATGTAGTCACTTTTGAGGACACAAGCTTAAGTACACAGTACAAATATGAAGTAGAAACAGTAGAAATATTTTCCTATTCAACAACACTGTATGAAGGCTTGAAATGACTTATACGCTAAATATAGTATAATCAAATTATAACTCGACTAACTATAAGATTTCACCTTCCTCATAAGTGTAAAGTACATATTTGTATATTTATTATTTCCGAAAGGTCTCTCTTGATCAAAACATCTACCCCCATCGCTGTGACCGTCTCAGAGAGCTCTGGCTTGACTTCCTGAACTCATTAGGAATTCACCTTTCAATTCATATTAATAATGTCCATCTATGACAAACAGAATGTGTTTTTTGTTTAAAATCTATGAATTATTTTTGATTAATGGCTATAAATTTATCTCTGAATGTGCTACAGTGACGAACCCCCCCCCCCCCCCCCCCCCTGCTGCGCTACGATGTATGGATTCCAGACATGTGCTAGGGTTCAGCCAGGAGTTGATGGACAGTCAGATGAGCGAATGAAATGGTAGGAGGGACATCCCATCTTCAAGTGGTTTCAGATTTCACATCCTATGTCACACAGGCTCACAGATCGATCCATAGGCAGAAATATTGGTGGGAACCGGTACCAGAACCACGCAGGTCCCTTAAACAGGGACTTTACATCTAAGAGTTTGATTAATTAAGAGTCGTAGTGCCCTTACTCCATTTCTGCTCTCACACAACACTAAACCACCAGAAGCTCTCTGCTCTTCCAAGATCACAGGCATGGAACATGTATTATAGATGAATGTCAAATAGACAGGGAGTATTATTCCCAAAGTCTCAGCGGGTGGATGGGGTGGGAAGCCAGCCAAGGCATCAACAATAAGCCATTTTGGGGACAGGTCGGAGTTGGTGAGCTGCTCTTTCTATCTTCTCAGCCAAGCTCTTTAACAGTGTGATACATTTCTGTGGCACCCCTTCCCCTCCCTGAACAGCTTGCAAAATTCAGAGCAGTGCAATGTGAGTGAGGAAGAAAGTAGGGAGAAGTGGCTGAGCACATGTGAGCGTTAGTGTGAGAGACACAAGGGCTTTTGTCAGCCAGGAGAAATGGGATTATCAGCCAACAGTATGGTCCCACTGGAGAGAGAGAGAGGAGCTCAAGAGAGAGAGAGAGAGAGAGAGAGAGCTGCTGTGTGTTTGTCTGAGTGAAAGAGATTGAAGTGAGTGAGAGAGTGAAGAGTGTGAGCAAGACTCCCTATGCATAAAATATAGGTCAGAGATTGCCTATAAGAGAGAGAGAGATTGTTCAGCATGATACAATATCATGCCAAGCAGTAGTCATATGCTTCATTATCCGGAGTGCAATTATAGTACTTAGCTTTAAAGTGGGGTAGGGGGAATGGAGAGAGATGGGGGTGAGATGTAGCAGGAGAGGAAGTGAAGGAGAGGGATAAAGAAAAACAGGGAATGGGGAAGAAAGTGAACACTGAGCGATTGAGAGAAAGGGAGGTGGTGTGAGGACTCCCAGTAGAAGGGATAGAACCAGAGAACCAGGGGGGAGAAATTGAAAATGTCTGGAGATTTCACTCAACCCTGGCGCTCCCTAATATGATTCCACATGAGTTGACATGTGCAGAGATGAGGAGGAGAAGAAGTGACTGGACTCCTGAAAAGCAGCAGACTCACTCACCCTCCACTGCTGACTAACACCTCCAGATCACTGACAACAGACTAACACCTCCAGATCACTGACAACAGACTAACACGTCCAGATCACTGACAACAGACTAACACCTCCAGATCACTGAAAACAGACTAACACGTCCAGATTACTGACAACAGACTAACACGTCCAGATCACTGAAAACAGACTAACACGTCCAGATTACTGACAACAGACTAACACGTCCAGATCACTGAAAACAGACTAACACGTCCAGATCACTGACAACAGACTAACACGTCCAGATCACTGAAAACAGACTAACACGTCCAGATTACTGACAACAGACTAACACGTCCAGATTACTGACAACAGACTAACATGTCCAGATCACTGAAAACAGGCGCGACAGCGAAACGCGTGTCTCATCCAATACAGTCTCGAGTCAATTTGTGAGTTTAATAAAGGTCTCTCACTCTCTCTCTCTCTCTCTCTCTGAGTTGAGGGTGGCCTATTTTCATTTTCATTACTCAGGTTAATTCAATCTCCACACAAATATGTGTGTGTGGGCGTGGGAGAGAATGTGTGTGCGTGTGCATGCACCCTTTGCCATCCTTTCTCCTAGATAGCAGAGTGTCACATGGGCCTCAAGTTAATCTAATCAGCCAATAGGAGCACAGATGGGGCCGGGCACCAGATAGAAATGAGAATGACTGCATCTTGGTTTGCAGAGCTGGGAGACATGAAGCGCTCATCATTACCACTGAGCTACAGCTCAGCTGCCGGTGGTAGCTAGCTTTCCACCAAAGCTATTCGTCATGGTGCACAGCAATACATTTCTCTCTGTCTCATCAGAGCATTACACACAGCATACATGCTCTTTCAACAATCCATATTGGGTAGGTATCAGCTCCAAGGCATACGGCATTTGAAGAAGCCCTTTGAAATAAACTGCTATTTTCTTGAGACTTTCTGAGAACTGGTTTTCTTAGAACTTTGCAAGGAAATTCTCGCCTGAAAAAGGTCTTCAAACTCCAGCAGCCAATGTAATGTAAGGGATATAGGACCCAAAGTTGACATAATCAATCTGGGACACACACATTACAAGGCCAGTTAGATGAGTCTTCTTTAAAATCCTGTGAGGAAAACCTTTGACCTTTACCCAGCACCGGTCAAACCTGACCATCCACGACCAACTGAGCCGTAACTGATCCCAAATGGAGACATTTTCCTCTAAAACCCCACTGTGAAAGGTGTAATAGAGAGGTCACAGAGCCCGATCAGAGAGCTGATGACAGCTACCAACCAATCGGCTGACATTCTCAACAATGATGTACTAGGGAAGACAGTTACTCCATTCCAAATGGTGTGTGTGTGTGTGTGTGTGTGTGTGTGTATTGTGATAAGTATGTGATTTCCATTATTATATCAAATGTAATTGCATTGTCATAGTTTTGGCACATGGAACAAACAATGTTCCTTTATTCCGTGTAGAGCAGCCACGTTTTGCTTAGGCATCAGGTAAGCACTAGACAACTTCCACATAGTGTGGAGGTCTTATTAACCAACTCTGGGACAACAGGATAAAGCATGTCTCACACACTCAGTCTGAAACCACAGCCCCTGGCTGAGGAAAGAACAAAGAGAGAGAGAGAGAGTTAGTGAATGAGTGTGTGTGTGTGTGTGTGTGTGTGTGTGTGTGTGTGTGTGTGTGTGTGTGTTTCACTTTAATATGATTATGACCCATTAATAACAGGGCAACGGAAATAACAGGGAAAACATTACGTATAATAGCAAATCTGGAGACCTGAAAAGGGAATTGAGTTGTAATTCTATGTATTTTTCATAAGCCGGGGCAAACTTCCCGATTTTGACAGGGAGGCATTCAACAACTGAGCCTTGTGTTATTTATAATAAATGATAGAATCATATTTATAGCTGCTCTCTCTCTCTCTCTCTCTCTCTCTCTCTCTCCCCTTCTTTATTCTTGGGTTATTCAAAGTGCTTGCATAATAAATGGCGGAGTCTTGATCTTTTAAAAAATTCAAATGTGCGATGTAAGATGCATTTCACAACCTCCGAAAACCACATGCGATTTGAAACAAGGCCTGCCAACGGAGAGACCGATGCCTTCACATCAAAGCAGTGAGAACAATCAGGGTGGGCCTCTCTGCCTTTTGCTCATTACCCATGATCAAGAAAGCAACACGGACAGGATAGAGCTCTTGAAAGGGAGAAACGGGTCTAGTGAGAAAAGGAATTATAATAGATTGTACATGAAACATATTCACATTTGAGAGTGTTGTGTTGTTCTCTTTTGACTAAGAATATAATATCAAGATTACATTATAGTCAAGCCACATGTATAGAGACATGAGTAGAGGATGGTTGGAACTCACCAGGGATGCTGGGAAATGGCACCATTTTGTAAGTTCAATAGAGTTATCCTGCTAAAATGGTTATGTTATATTTCACAGATCAATAGGTTTGGAATGAGCTAATTTGTCTCTTCCGTTGGTCTTGCCATTGTTCAACCCGATGTTTTCACAATCCAAGGAGGTGATTGTAATGGAAGTACCTTTAAACACACAACACTATCACCACCCACAAATGTATTTGATGCAATTTCTCGTGTCTGTTTCCCACATGAAATCAAATCAAGACGTAGAGAGGTGAAGTTGACGTTAGAGACAGCAAAGACGCAAGCAAAAGAACATTTCCCCCTCACTAGGGCCTCACGAACGGTTTCCATGGATATACCCTCACCTGCTCTGTTTATTAAAACAAATGATTCTGATTGAAACTGTTGTTACCACACCTGCCATATCTCCTCTAGTAACAAACAGCAATTACTTCCAGAGGCTAGAATCGTTTACAAAACCTGTCAATAGGGAATGGGGAAACTGAATGCATTTATCCGAAATGTGTCTTCCGCATTTAACCCAACCCCTCTACAATATGTTATGGTTAGAGATAACTGTTATTGGTTCCCTCCCTGATTACGAGACGACGGGTAGGCTAAATTGGATTATATGGAGCAGATCCCAGGTGGTACCAGGTGTTAGCCTTATCAGGCTTGTCACCAAAGATTACTTTCCCGTTTCCTCATATTCGAGATGAGCACATATGTTTGGCCAAGCAGGAAGTGGAGATGGTGTACAATATGCAATGTGTCATAACAGGATATCTGTTTATTTGAAGTTTTGCTGGATGAAATCTCTTGTTTTCAAGAGTGTAAATAAAACATGTTAATCGAAAATCAACAAGAATAATATAGTGACGGGTTCTGACCTATAAACGTCAAACATCCTTAATCATGTCGCAGAGGGAGAGAGAGGGAGGCCGGACCTGTAAATACTGTCAGAACATGTTATTGTTCGACCTCAGGGACCCTATGGGGAGGAGTGAGGAATGTGGGGCTGAGGTCAGGTCAGATGACGTGAGGAAGAACAGCTATCACTAAAGTTCTGGGTAGCAACAGAGGTGTGTTGGCTGTTCAGATGTTTAAGGAGGGGCTCAGTATAGGAGAAAGGGTTAAATACCCGTGCTTGTTTGAATATGTTCCTTGTCTTATGCAGCTGAATGACCCAGTGGGGTCTGGGCTTTAATAAGCGTCCGTGAGTTTTTTACTATTTACAACCTAACAATGGTAACTACTATCTTATAATTATATTAATAATAATACAAATGACATAATAATAATACAAAAAGAAAATGTACATTAACAGTATAAAAAACTACTAATAGTCCTACAACTAATACAAACTATTGCTGCAACTACTAATACAACTAATAGAACTACTGCTAGAACTACTAATACAACTAATAGAACTACTGCTAGAACTACTAATACAACTAATATAACTACTGCTAGAACTACTAATACAACTAATATAAGGTAGTGCTCTCCTGGCGTTCACCAAACCCAGATTCGTCCGTCGGACTGCCAGATGGTGAAGCATGATTCATCGTTTCCACTGCCCCAGAGTCCAATGGAGGTGAGCTTTACATCATTCCAGCTTATGCTTGGATTTGCGCATGGTGATCTTAGGCTTGTGTGCGGCTGCTCGGCCATGGAAACCATGACATTCCTTCCAGAGGCAGTTTGGAACTCGGTAGTGAGGACAGCGGTCCTGTTCTATGAGCGTGTGTGGCCTACCACTTCACTGCTGAGCTGTTAGAGCTCTTAGATGTTTTCACTTCACAATAACAACACTTACACTTGACCGGGGCATCTCTAGCAGGGCAGAAATTTGAGGAACTGACTTGATGGAAAGTTGGCATCCTATGACGGTGCCACGTTGAAAGTCACTGAGCAGTCTTCCATCAAGGCATTTGCAGTTGGAGTCACACATGTTGTCCTCTGTCCGCTGCTCTGGCTGTGTGCTGTTGTTGTGGGTGTCTGGAGTGATCAGTGGTGACCCGTCATTCAGATTAGCATGAATGAATACGTGTCACATATCAGTTTGCAAACATGCAGGTATTTCAGGCTAGCTCAGTGCTATCTGTGGTGGTAGGGCAGTCAGTGGAAAATACAGAGTGTAGGGGTTGGTCATGTTCTCTAGTTTCACCGTAATTGGCTCAGTGTTCTGTCACTCATGACTACGCCACCAAAAACTCTACAGGGAGAGCTCGAAAATTCAAGCCTCTTGGGTGCTGCCATAGATTTACATTAGAAGTGCCCATCCAAGAAGGCTCATGGTCATTGGCCACAGATAAAATGACGTCAAACTGGGAAAATATGTTTTGAACGGTCATCCAACTCGGAATTCCAAGTCGGGGAACTCGGGCCTCTTTCTAGAGCTCCGACCTGAAGATCACTGACGTCATGATTAAACCTTGTTTTCTTTACGAGTTCCCAGTTGTATTGAAAGCACCATAAATCCAGAAAATGCCAGACTTTAATGACAAAGTTTCATGACAAAATTTGCCGAACAAGAAGGACCGAGAAGGACCACCCACAAGAAGGACCACCTTCCTGTTCAAGTGAGCACAGAACAACAAGGTGAGTCCAAAAATGTCTTGTATGCTGCTGCATAAAGGATGTAATATACCAGGGAGAAATGTATACTGTTGCTAAGAAAGTAATACTAAGTGTATGTTGTGTAGTAAGCTGTTAGTAGCCCATGTGCCTCACCCTAATAATTGGCTTCCCTTTCCCCCCTCATAACTTAGCCTACTGTTCTAACTTGGTGGTGCACATGTAGCCTACAGCCTGTTTTAAAGGAATGCAATCATGAAATACTGTAAGAGCTTTCATTGTCTGCTGTTCTGCCCCTTTTATTTATCCTACAGTTCTGACTTGATGTAGTGCCGAACAAATAGTTCAATTGACTACGTTCGTCTTAACGCGCTCATTAATGTCTTAATCAAAATGACAGACGGCCTCTTATCCGCTCATCGTCCCCTTATGCCATAGTTTGTACATCTCAGTTGTCAGTAGAAACCACATTAGTTTAAACAAGTCAGCCATATCAGCTATGTTTTTATTGAAGGCAGTAAATGAGGCTGAATTAACTGTTTCGCTGCCAAACAAGGCTCCGGTGTAGCAGTGGTAAGGGTTCACTCCATGGTGCTGAAAAGAAAGCTCTGCTGTTGGGACAGCTCTATGTTGGCCCTAACAGTTTGTGGGCCCTGCTCACCATTATAGTGCATTATAGTGCAATTAATGTATTGTTTAGTGTTGTGTAGTGGCTTTGCTGGCATGCATACACATCTTTTTTTATCCCCAAGAGCTACATGCTAAAAATGCTCTCCATGGGGCAGGGGTTGAGTATATGGGTTAGTGCTGGGGGTGTTGGGTGTGTGGTTGGCAATGCAGGGTGTGTCAGTGGTATGTATGATGTTTGTATGATTGTTAGTGTCAGGAATGGTGTGTGTTTTGGAGAGGTTGTTGGTTTGTGTGCCAGTAGTGTGTTTGTGTGTGTGTGTGTGTGTGTGTGTGTGTGTGTGGATGTCTGTCTTCAGGGTGGAGAGGACGATGGTCCTCATCTCCTCCAGCTGTCTCTCCAGGGACTGGCTGTAGTGCTCTCTCCTGACGAGTTCCTCCTTCATGCTGTTCATCTCCATCCGCAGATCCTGGTTTGCCTCTTTAACCTGCCTTACAGTACAGCACGACTGTTGTATCTGTGCTGTTAGCTGGATGCAGGTCAGTGGGTCAGGTTTGGTCTGTTTGCTGGAGACGCTGCAGAAGGCCTTTTCATTAAAGACGGTGTAGTCTCCCTGTTATATCTGTTCCTATGTCCATACTGGTGTAGCACTGAGAAATAACAAAGTATGGGCATGCATTCCAAGTGATACACTGCTGTGGATTTCTGAATGATTGTGGACTACAGGCGGGCAGAACAGGCCCCCATTAAAATCGACGGGGCTGTAGTGGAGCGGGTCGAGAGTTTCAAGTTCCTTGGTGTCCACGTCACCAACAAACTATCATGGTCCAAACATACCAAGACAGTCGTGAAGAGGACAAAACCTTTTCCCCCCAGGAGACTGAAAATATTTGGCATGGGTCCCCAGATCTTCAAAATGTTCTGCAACTGCACCATCGAAAGCATCACCGCCTGGTATGGCAACTGCTCGGCATCTAACCACAAGGCGCTACAGAGGGTAATGCGAATGGCCCAGTCCATCACTGGGGCCAAGCTCCCTGCCATCCAGGACCTATATAATAGGCGGTGTCAGAGACTCCAGTCACCCAAGTTATAGACTGTTTTCTCTGCTACCACACGGCAAGCGGTGCCGGAGCGCCAAGTCTATGACCAAAAGGCTCCTCAACAGCTTCTACCCCCAATGCCATAAGACTGCTGAACAATTCATCAAATCACCACCGGACAATTTACATGGACCCCCCCTCCCTTTTGTACACTGCTGCTACTCCCTGTTTGTTTGTTACCTATGCATGGTCACTTCGCCCCCACCTACATGTATAGATTACCTCAACTAGCCTGTACCCCTGCACACTGACTCGGTCCTTCTCCTTCTTCTTGAACTGCACTGTTGGTCAAGGGCTTGTAAGTAAGCATTTCACTCTAAAGTCTATACTTGTTGTATTCGGCGCATGTGACAAATAAAGTTTGATTTGATTTGATTTATAGTATATGTTTTATTTTCTAGTCAATTATTCAGCACCTGGGATTGAGAGAATCATTGCTGAGTGGCAAAGTTCAATAAAACGAGTTGTAATGAAAACAGTAGACCTGAAACCAATAACCACAATATCCATCCACCTGCAAGAATTCCCTTCCCAGACTGAACGGTTGGATGGATGAATAAAAACATAACCCTCAGGGTCGAAACACTGCACAATGGAACCGCCGGAGCATTCAACAGTGTGTGGTTATCTTTCTTACTGTAATAAAAATATACACCTTGGACCAAAGGGATGGTGATGGCCACTGCATTGTCTCTGATTTCCTCCTCTCCCATTGGATAACAGACTTTGGCCTGGCTACCCCACAGCACAGCATCAGCAATATATCTAATGAATGGCAGTCTGTATGACAACATGGGAATTAGCCCAGACTGGTGACCAATAGTAGCCGACTGAATGGTCAATTGATCCTAAATAGAGAGATGGACAGAAGCACGTGCACGTGCTCGTGCGCATGCGCACACACACACACTGGTCCACATCAATTATTGGCCATTCCATTATGCCACAGCATGGAGACGCACTGAGCCCGTTACGCCCATCTGGGAGTTTATCTAGCATCCTATTGGATGTCGTCTTAAGCATCTCAGCAAATGGGGTGTGTAATAGGGCAGTGTGGGAGTGTGTTATAGGGGAGGTTTTTGGTCCGTAGACTGGACTGGCATTATCATGTCCACTGCACTGTATACTGAGAGATTCCGTGGAATTTAATTGTGTAGACTAGATGGAATTAAGTCAATCAAGGGAATGAGGATACAAGGGAAGAGTGGGCTGACTCCCCACACATCTGATCTATGACTTATTATCATCCTCCAATTACTCAAATGAAGGGTTATTCTGACATTAAAAACATTATACTGCAATAGATAACAATTAAGTTTCTGTGTCTGTGTAAGTTTGTCTCTGTCTCAGTGTGTGTCTCAGTGCGTATGTGGTCCTAGGCAGGGTGTCATGTCTGCTTGTGATTCCTGACACGCACCTGCCGCGATGCCTTAAGTGTGGCTGAGAGATTCTTATCCCCAGAGCTACCTCTTCTCTTCATCCCTTCTTCTCTTTCCCGCTCTCACCTCTTTAGGTCTCATCACACTCTCCTCCTTTAGGGGAGAGAAGGAGAGAGGGAGATGAAGAGAGCAAAAAAGAGAGAGAAAGAGAGAGAGAGAGAGAGAAGAGAGAGAGCCTGATAAAGAATGGATAGGATATACAGTATATCAGCAGGATAGGCCCCTTTATGCCTTAGGAATGGTAAAATGAGAAATGGCAACCCACTGCCTGTACAATGGGCCAGTAAACTGGTCCCTAACAGGTCCTACTGGCCCAAAGCCAGATCCTCTGATCTTCCGATCCTATATCAGACTTGAATTTTTCAAAGCCCAGAGAATAAAACAGAGAGTCTGCAATTTACGGCCTGATATTTCTGTTGTTAATCACTACCAAAGAGCTTGTTTCATGTCCAAATAGATGGATATTAGCAATGTAATGACCAGAAGCTAAATTCACCATGGCGGCTTTGCCTTTGCTCTGTCTTTCTTTCTTAACATGTCTAGGTCAGCACGTTCCCTCTGTTAGCCTTATAGGTTTAGCATTTCATCTAATCTGAGCTGCCTTTCTTCCCCTTTAGGGACTCTTGCCTGATTTATGAGTGGAAGGTAATAGTCTCTCCGCTTCCTTAATGTGTTCTGCTGTTAGACGGGTCATGGATTTAGCCTTGTGCCTTTCTCCCTATAGCAATAACCTGATGTTATTATGGAGTCGGACAAAATGTCATTTTCACCTTGATAAAATGTCGACATATAGCTAGCTACATTAGATCCTGTTCTGCACTAGCATATGGTGATATTATATTGGAAGTTATCCCACACAAGAAAATGTATGTACTAAACCTGCTGACTTCCAAAGGATTAATCCAAATTTGAAAACTATAAAATGTGGGAGATTTCAAATGCTTGGGGATACCTGGCTATAGTAAACATGTAGGACTTAGCTGTGGGAGTCTGTCAGTTCCATATGCTTGACAGCATTATATGTTCACTGTTACAGAGTGAGAACTATAGCCGTGAGTGGAGGTAGAGCCTCGCGTGTCTTTCTGACTATGGTGTATGTACAATATCAATGCATTTAATACAGTACAGCATAGATGTGATGTATCTAACCAGTGGCGCGGCTAAAAGCATTGTGGGAGGGAGGAAGTAAACGTGGGATAGCAGGAAGCCTATATGGGCGGTAATAAGAAGTGGCATTTTGACTCTGATGTTCCTCTCTCCTGTGTTTGACTCACACACTTCGTGCAGTCAGGCAGCAGGAGAATCTAGGTCGCTTTAAAATACTATTTGTTTCAAATGCTTCGTTTCTCCCTCTGAAGATCTGACGTGCGACTTGAAAAAGTTAGAGCTTCGGGAACTTCTCAACCTACATTCTTTCAGATCATTTTTTTGGAGGGTGCTTTCAAATCTCAAGTATTTGATTATTAATTAAATCGTCTATGGTAACGGGCATCTGCTGCTGTAAGGTCAATTTGAGGCGGTTTTCTAGACAAAGTCCATGATTCTGCATACCAGCAGAGAACATAAGCAACTCATTACCGACTAACAGAAATAGTCCCAAATTTAAAACAACCTGCTAACAAGTCATTACAAAACATGAAACACAACCCAGTCATAAACACAACATGAAACCGTACGGACTACACAGCTTAGCGACACAGGAACACAGCAGGAGAGGAGGATGAGAGACAAAGCTGAGGCAGTGCCACTGCAGACTAATGATCTGCTCAGGGATTTTCATCTACAGCTTCAACAGGCTCTGGGAGAGAGAGAAAGAGAGAGAGAGAGAGAGAGGAGGAGATGACAGGAGGAGGGGGAGGAGGGGACCTCCCATGGGACCAACCACCTCCAACCCTCCTTTCTTTCTAACCCCCTTTGTTTGTTGCTCACTCATTCACACTCGAGCACTGAGGTATGAGGAGAGGAGTGATAGAATATCCCCCTCTCTTGTAGAGGAGGGAGGGTTATTGAGAGTTCCATATGGAAAAGCTCTGGGATCATTTCATTATGGAAATTCATAAGGTTGTGAGAGAAAGGTAGAGAGATAGTGACAGGTGTATACGAAAAGTGATTTCAGAAAATATTCATGCCCCTTGACCACATTTTGTTGCTTTACAGCCTGAATTCAAAATGGATTCAAATTTTTTTTTCTCACCCATCTACACACAATACCCCATAGCGACAAAGTGAGAACATGTTTTTAGAAGTGTTTTCAAATTTATTGGCAATGAAATATAGAAATATCTCACATATGCTGAGCACTTGTTGGCTGCCTTTCCTTCACTCTGCGGTCCAACTCATCCCAACACCATCTCAATTGGGTTGAGGTTAGGTCTTCTGATGCACTACTCCATCACTCTCTTTCTTGATCAAATAGCCCTTACACAGCCTGGAGGTGTTTTGGGTCATTGTTTTTTATTTCTCTATTTGGTTAGGTCAGAGTGTGATTTGGGGTGGGCATTCTATGTTGTGTATTTCTATGTTGGCCTGATATGGTTCCCAATCAGAGACAGCTGTTTATCGTTGTCTCTGATTGGGGATCATATTTAGGCAGCCCTTTTTCCCCACTTTCTGGTGTGGGATCTTGTCTACATTTAGTTACCTGAGTGCACAACAGTAGTGTCATGTTTCGTTTGGTTGTTTGTTGTTTTTGTTCAGTGAGTTTCGGTTTATTAAAATTATGTGGAACTCTACTCACGCTGCGTCTTGGTATCATTACTTGGTATCATTCAAAGAATAAGTAGTCATTGAGTACTTGACTCAAGACATTTCAGCTTTTCATTTTTGTATTAATTAGCACAAATGTCTAAATTTCATAATCTCACTTTAACATTATGGGGCATTGTGTGTGGGCCAGTGACAATTGAATCCATTTTAAATTCAGGCTATAACACAACAAAATGTGGAAAAAGTCATGTGTGGAGGCACTGTATATGCAGATGCCATGCTTAAGAAGAGGTGTGCATCCGTGCCAATGAGTGCGCATGTGTGTATGCAAGTATGTGTACAGTATGTGTGTGTGTGTGTGCCATCCCCTGTGATTTTCATGAAGGATGGGTCTCAGAGTTGTGTGAAAGTATGGACAGATCTGACCACATTAAAACACACACAGGAAGCCATTAGGTCTCCAGAGATCCTCAGGGATATTTCTGCTAAGTAAATCACATACTGTACGATATAGTACGGTACATCCGTTAGCAAAAGGCCAAGGGGGATCTTACGTGATAATAATGTTCTCTGTGTTTTAACAAGGCCATTAACGTCAGACCCAGAATGAAAGTATTTTAGAAAGAAGGCAATAGTTGTGTAAAATCAACATTGATACTCAATAAATACGTAGAAAAGGATTCTATGCCTCAATCAAATTTGCGTACATGATTATAAACAAAGTGTAGGGTCAAAACTCATACACAGATTGCATCATAAAAACTCCTGTTTGACGAGTTTATGAAAAGTAATTAATGCGCTATCAAGCAGAATGAAAACAAGGTCTCTCTCCTTCTCTCTCTCTCTCCCTCTTCTAAGTGAGTTCACAAATTATGATTATTTGGCCATTTTCTGTGTCAGTTCACCCCATTCACTGTGTCAGTTCACCCCATTCACTGTGTCAGTTCACCCCATTCACTGTGTCAGTTCACCCCATTCACTGTGTCAGTTCACCCCATTCACTGTGTCAGTTCACCCCATTCACTGTGTCAGTTCACCCCATTCAGTTTTCCACACTTACTGTGCAAATCCACACTACTTTACCATTACACAAAAAAAGTTTCATGTCAAAATAGTTTTTTAAGTCAACCCTTTGTCTTACCTTAAACTATTTAGAAACCCAATTACGGAAATGTCAAGGTGTATCTTTTACGCTTGTCAAGTATATCCCTGGCCCATTAGTAATTTAACATGCAGCCCTTTGTAACATGGCTCTTGCATTTGCAGAGGATGAGATTTCTTCAAAACAACACCTCCCTTCTTTAAACACAAGAAGACAAGAGCAGTGTAGTGGAGGTAGAGCTGTGTAAGACATACAAAGTAAATTGGGAAGCCAATCATGCAGCCAGATTTTTCCCGGTGCATCAAAGATAACAAGACTGTTAGAGGAATGGAGTGTAAAGACAAAAAACAACGCCTCACATATCTTGTCCAACTTGTTTAAGAAGAGGACTTTGTTTCTTAACCTTGAGTACCTGGTCTTGCCACAAGGGGTACTTGGAAAATCCATAGGTGCATAAGCCTAATGATCAGTTGCACATGAGCGGGGACTTCAAGAAGGGTGTATAGTGACCAAAACAACTTGAGAACCACTGCCCTACGCTGTACCATCTGCCTCTGAGCCGGCCATTTTCCGGCCCAGTCTCTCCCATCTGTCCTCTCTATCTTCTGGCAGGAACAGTCCTGCTGAGCTGAGCGAGGAACAAACTGCGACTGGCAACGAGTCACTCTGAGAGACTCCAAGCCTCTGGAGGGTTGAAAGACCGTTTGTTCATCGGCTCCCGTGACTCCCCTCTCAAAACAGAAAAGCATCTGAGTCATGCAAATGTCGCTACGTGGAACTTCCTTTTGCTGAGTCTCTGATTCACGGGGGCACGCTTGCTTTTCTGTGAAGTGAAACTGCTCTCCTCTCTCTGGATCAGAGTCACGCAAAGGGGATAGTAGAGCATTGGATGGAGAGCATAGTAAGCAAAAAGGACAGTAATGAAAAAGAAAAAGAGGGAGGGAGGTTGAGCTCAGAGGGGAATATGGCTTTGAAAGGCGCAGCAGAGTGGATGGGAGGAAGAGTATGAAGGCAGGGGTGTACTTGAAATGACTACTAGCGTCATTTTGGGGGGTATCTGTATTTTACTTTACTATTAATATTTTTGTACTACTTTTACTTCACTAGATTTTACTTCACTACATAATTATGTCGTTTTTACTCCATACATTTTCCCTGACACTCAAAAGTACTCGTTACATTTTGAATGGTTAGCCGAACAGAACATCTCTGGTCATCCCTATTGCCTCTGATCTGGCGGACTAAATGATGTTTGAGTGTTGGAGCCCCTGGCTATCGGTACATTTAAAGAGAAAAGAAAATGGTGCCGCCTGGTTTGCTTCATATTAGGAATTTGAAAAGATGTATACTTTTACTTTTGAATACTTAAGTATATTTGAGCAATTACACTTACTTTTGATACTTAAGTATATTTAAAACCAAATACTTTTAGACTTTTACTCAAGTAATGTTTTACTGGGTGAATTTCACTTTTACTTGAGTCATTTTCTATTAAGGTATCTATACTTTTACTCAAGTATGACAATTGAGTACATTTTCCACAACTGGATGACGGGAGGGAGGATGGAGGAATGGAGAATGAGATGAAGGTGAAGGAGACAGAGGTCTGAGGCACTGCATCTCAGTGATAGAGGCGTCACTACAGACACCCTGGTTTGATTCCAGGCTGTATCACAACCAGCCGTGATTGGGAGTCCCATAGGGCGGCGCACAATTGGCCCAGCGTCGTCAGGGTTTGGCTGTTGTAGGCCGTCATTGCAAATAAGAATCTGTTCTTAACGGACTTGCCTACTTCAAAAAAGGTTATATAATTTTTTTTTAAATTAAAATTATTTTTACAACAAAAAAACGATATTGATCCCTACGGCCCTGTTGATCAAAAACTGCAGTACTACAGTATATACCCCAACAATGAAAATAACATTTGTAGACAAAAAAAACAACTAATGGAATGAAAAGTAACTTCATCCCTAAGTCTGACGATATTGATAAATTATATAAATTGTGCTTGGTTCTCCAAACCTTTTAGTTAATGATTCATAAAGGTGTTCTCAGTCCCCATACAGCATTAACATTTATAATGTCTACTTGTTTATTTAGTTTTTTTTTAACCTTTAATCAGGCCAGAATGACCTTATTTAGCCTTTTACTTAATTTAAATCAAATCAAATATTATTGGTCACATACACATGCTTAGCATATGTTATTGCGAGGGTAGCGAAATGCTTGTGCTTCTAGTTCCGACAGTGCAGCAACATCTAACAAGTAATCAAACAATTCCACAACAGCTACCTAATACACACAAATCTAAGTAAAGGAATGGAATAAGAATATATACATATAAATATATGGATGAGCAATGACCGAGTGGAATAGGCAAGATGCAACAGATGGTATAAAATACAATATATACTGTTGAAGTCGGAAGTTTACATACACCTTCGCCTAGTAAATTTAACCTCAGTTTTTCACAATTTCGCCACAACTTTGGAAGTATACTTGGGGTCATTGTCCATTTGGAAGACCCATTTGCGACCAAGCTTTAACTTCCTGACTGATGTCTTGAGATGTTGCTTCAATATATCCACATCATTTTCCCACCTCATGATGCCATCTATTTTGTGAAGTGCACCAGTCCCTCCTGCAGCAAAGCACCCCCACAACATCAAGCTGCCACCCCTGTGCTTCACAGTTGGGATGGTTTTCTTCGGCTTGCAAGCCTCCCCATTTTTCCTCCAAACATAACGATGGTCATTATGCCCATACAGTTCTATTTTTGTTTCATCAGACCAGAGGACATTTCTCCAAAAAGTACGATCTTTGTCCCCATGTGCAGTTGCAATCTGTAGTCTGGCTTTTTTATGGCTGTTTTGGAGCAGTGGCTTCTTCCTTGCTGAGCGGCCTTTCAAGTTATGTCAATATAGGACTCGTTTTACTATACCTTTGTACCTGTTTCCTCCAGCATCTTCACAGGGTCCTTTGCTGTTGTTCTGGGATTTGATTTGCACTTTTCGCACCAAAGTACGTTCAACTCTAGGAGACAGAACGTGTCTCCTTCCTGGGCGGTATGACGGCTGCGCGGTCCCATGGTGTTTATACTTGCGTACTATTGTTTGTACAGATGAACGTGGTATCTTCAGGCATTTGGAAATTGCTCCCAAGGATGAACCAGACTTGTGGAGGGCTACAAATGTATTTCTGAGGTCTTGGCTGATTCCTTTTCATTTTCCCATGATGTCAAGGCACTGAGTTTGAAGGTAGGCCTTGAAGTACATCCACAGGTACATCTCCAATTGACTCAAATGATGTCAATTAGCCAATCGGAAGCTTCTAAAGCCATGATATCATTTTCTGGGATTTTCCAAGCTGTTTAAAGGCACAGTCAACTTAGTGTATGTAAAAGTCTGACCCACTGGAATTGTGATACAGTGAAATATAAGTGAAATAATCTGTCTGTAAACAATTGCTGGAAAAAGTACTTGTGTCATCGCCAAAGTAGATGTCCTAACTAACTTGCCAAAACTATAGTTTGTTAAACAAGAAATTTGTGGAGTGGTTGAAAAAGGAGTTTTAATGACTCCAACCTACGTGTATGTTAACTTCCAACTTCAACTGAACATATGAGATGAGTAATGCAAGATATGTAAACATTATTAAAGTGGCATTTGTTATGTATAACTATTGTATTATATTTCATTTGATTAGGTGTCATTGTATTTACAATTTCTGTATTATTTTAACCTAATGTAGTCCTCTATTTTTGATGTCCTAAGTGTAGAAGGAGTCTAAGTGATGAGGTCACCCCTGGGATGTGTTAAACTGCCAAACTGCGCTGCGGAGGACAACCCCCTTAACAGTTATGACCGTAGTCAGCCAATTGTTTAACTACCGCTTAATAATAACTTGATGTAAAATGGATGCTCTGTTTCATGTATCTCACCATTTACTTTATGTGAAGCAGATTTACTGCTACTAGACCTATCTCAACATTTACTTCTACATCAAAAAATGGTTTCCCTAAATGCCTGTTGACTTTAAAAGCTGGTTTGATGGAGTCTTGCGCTTCGCACACAGGAGATGGAAAGCTGGACATTTATTGGACATGATTCATGATGATCAGGGTCCAGTGCATTGCCCTGAGGCCTAGATGCTTTGCTAACCTGGACTCACTGCATGCTAACGCTCGAATGGGAACAAGCTCTCTGGGCGAAGAGTGAACTTATTAGCGTCCAACGCTAGGTGATCATGTCACTGCCGATTTGTCAGTTGGTTTGGATTCTATTCACCAAGGGCATTCCCAGTCAATACAACAAACGCAAAGTGGTGGAGGACGCGAGGTCAAGTTTGATGGACAAATGCAAACAGACGGGTTACCACGGAGATGGGAGTTGTCTCCTTGGAAACAAGAAACAAACAAGGTTTCGAACAAGCGCAACAATGGGTTTTGGTCACTGATATCAAGGCGGACGACTAGATGCGCAAACCTCAGGCAAGTGGCTGAGTCAGTCACGTCCAATACAGTCTGCTTCTGCTCTATGGTACTGATTGGACGGGAAATCAAAAGACAGGAAATGCCTTTTCACTAAGTCAAGTAGAGAAGACAAGATGAAGAGGGAGATGAGTGGACGTTCTTGTCCTCGAGCGAATGTCTATCAGTGAGACCTTTTAAGGACCCCTGGATTTTTTCATTCCATTTAGCAGACAGCTAGACAATGGATGGGAACAATCCCCTGTATATAATGTTGTGAGCTGTCCTTGGTTTGTAGAGGATACAATGCACACATCAGAGGCCTGGCATGAGACGTCAAAATGTAATATACGTTTTGGGGGGGCATCAGATAACCAGACAGCAACCAGATTAAGGCGTCTTTATGAAATGCTTATGTACTGCTTAGGTGTTATACAAGGGTTATGAAATTGTTATGAAGTGAAATAAAGTGTTACCACAACCGGTAACCAACCTGACCGTTACACGTCAAGACACCTCATTACAACAACTTTTCCCAAATGTGCCCCTATCTTCAGTGTGTACTGTATCTGCCTATAAAGATACGAATACAACTCACTGTGGAATGTACACTCAAGTACACTTCCAGTGGAAAATACACACACAGAGACAGCGACAGAGTCAAATCTCCATGCTCTACATTCACACACACTACATTTTCATAAGAATATGTGGGCTGGTTTCCCCTCAGAAAAACTAACTGGGCTGACAGTAACTCGAACTGTCAGACAATATCAATATCTAGGAGGCAGGGAAATGTATCAGCCCCAGTGTTACCCAACGAGTTAAAGACTGAAATGTATCAGCCCCAGTGTTACCCAGTGAGTTAAAGACTGAAATGTATCAGCCCCAGTGTTACCCAGTGAGTTAAAGACTGAAATGTATCAGCCCCAGTGTTACCCAGTGAGTTAAAGACTGAAATGTATCAGCCCCAGTGTTACCCAGTGAGTTAAAGACTGAAATGTATCAGCCCCAGTGTTACCCAGTGAGTTAAAGACTGAAATGTATCAGCCCCAGTGTTACCCAGTGAGTTAAAGACTGAAATGTATCAGCCCCAGTGTTACCCAACGAGTTAAAGACTGAAATGTATCAGCCCCAGTGTTACCCAACGAGTTAAAGACTGAAATGTATCAGCCCCAGTGTTACCCAGTGAGTTAAAGACTGAAATGTATCAGCCCCAGTGTTACCCAACGAGTTAAAGACTGAAATGTATCAGCCCTAGTGTTACCCAGTGAGTTAAAGACTGAAATGTATCAGCCCCAGTGTTACCCAGTGAGTTAAAGACTGAAATGTATCAGCCCCAGTGTTACCCAGTGAGTTAAAGACTGAAATGTATCAGCCCCAGTGTTACCCAGTGAGTTAAAGACTGAAATGTATCAGCCCCAGTGTTACCCAGTGAGTTAAAGACTGAAATGTATCAGCCCCAGTGTTACCCAGTGAGTTAAAGACTGAAATGTATCAGCCCCAGTGTTACCCAGTGAGTTAAAGACTGAAATGTATCAGCCCCAGTGTTACCCAGTGAGTTAAAGACTGAAATGTATCAGCCCCAGTGTTACCCAGTGAGTTAAAGACTGAAATGTATCAGCCCCAGTGTTACCCAGTGAGTTAAAGACTGAAATGTATCAGCCCCAGTGTTACCCAGTGAGTTAAAGACTGAAAATCTACACTGCATCAATATTTAATCACTCATGTCGCAAGTGACTCATACGAATAGCAGTGGGAAATAAATATGGAACGGAATCTCGGAGAGTTCCAGAATGTTGAAGAGTTACACTACTGCTTTCACCTGGGAATAATTGGAGGCTACACGAGTTGCATTATGTTACAGTTGTCCCCAGGAGCCACAATCAAGGAGGAACAGGCTTCCAATCCATGTAGATCTAACCCAAATATGGATACACAATACACAAGAAATCCCCAGTCTTCTGCTACATGGATTCCACTCAGCTGTCAGTCAGGCAAGCAGCTCCTTGGAGTAAAAGGCACAGAAGAGCAGTGCCTCCAGAAAGTATTCAGACCACTTGACTTTTTCCACATTTTGTTGTGTTCCAGCCCAAATTTTAAATGGATTTTGTGTCACTGATCAATACACAATACCTCATAATGTCAAAGCGGAATTATGTTTTAGACATTTTGGGAAATTAACAGAAAATGTAAAGCTGAAATGTCTTGAGTCAGTAGGTATTCAACCACTTTGTTATGGCAAGCGTAAATAAGTTCAGGAGTAAACATTTGATAAACAAGTCACATAATAAGTTGCATGGAATCCCTCTGTGTGCAATAGTAGTGTTTAACGTAATTTTTGAATGAACCACCTCATCTTTTCCACACATACAGTATGTGTGGGAAAGGTCCCTCAGTCAAACAGTGAATTTCAAACACAGATTCAACCACAAAGACCAGGAAGGTTTTCCAATGCCTTGTAAAGATGAGCACCTATTAGTAGATGGGTAAAAAATAAATCATAATAATTGAATATTCCTTTGAACATGGTGAAGTTATTAATTACACTTTGGATGGTGTACAGTATCAATACATCCAGTATTTCACCAATGGAGATTTTATAACAGTTACTGAGTTTAAGGGATGTGATAGGAGAAAACAGAGGACGGATCAACAACATTGTAGTTACTCCACAATACTAACCTAATTGACAGAGTGAAGGACGTCTGTACAGAATATTCCAAAACATGCATCCTGTTTGCAACACACTGAAGTAATACTGCAAAAAATGTGGCAAGGCAAATTTACTTTTTTCCCTGATACAATGTAACAGTCTTCTTCCTCCTCTGATGAGGAGCAGTAGGAAGGATCGGAGGACCAATGTGCTGCGTGGTAAGTGTTCATGATACTTTTAATAGAACACAGAAAAATACAAAATAAAAACGTGAAATAACAAAACCCGAAACAATTCCGTGTGGAACAAACAGACAAATTAAGGGTGAAAACAGGCTACCCAAGTATGGTTCTCAATCAGGGACACGATTGACAGCTGCCTCTGATTGAGAACCATACCAGGCCAAACACAGAAATACCAAATCATAGAGAAACAAACATAGACAACCCACCCAACTCACCCACCCAACTCACGCCCTGACCATACTAAAACAAAGACATAACAAAAGAACTAAGGTCAGAACGTGACAGTACCCCCCCCCCAAAGGTGTAGACTACGGCCGCAAAACCTGTACCTATAGGTGAGGGTCTGGGTGAGTGTCTGTCCGCGGTGGCGGCTCTGGAGCAGGACGTGGACCCCACTCCACCATAGTCTTTGCGTGCCTCTTTACCCTCCTCCGTGGCCTCTTTAGAGCGGCGGCACTCGCCGCCGACCTCGGACTAGGGACCCTAGCAACGGATCCCGAATGGACGGGAGATTCTGGCAGCACCGGACAGGCGGGAGACTCCGGCAGCTCCGGAGTGAAGGGCGATTCCGGCAGCACCGGACAGGCGGGCGACTCTGGCAGCTCCTGACTGACCGGCGGGCGACTCTGGCAGCTCCTGACTGACCGGCGGGCGACTCTGGCAGCTCGGGACAGACGGCGACTCTGGCAGCTCGGGACAGACGGGCGACTCTGGCAGCTCGGGACAGACGGGCGACTCTGGCAGCTCGGGGACAGACGGGCTCGGGACAGACTCTGGCAGCTCGGGGACAGACGGGCGACTCTGGCAGCTCGGGGACTCTGGCAGCTCGGGACAGACGGGCGACTCTGGCAGCTCGGGACAGACGGGCGACTCTGGCAGCTCGGGGACAGACGGGCGACTCTGGCAGCTCGGGGACAGACGGGCGACTCTGGCAGCTCGGGGACAGACGGGCGACTCTGGCAGCTCGGGGACAGACGGGGGACAGACGGGCGACTCTGGCAGCTCGGGGACAGACGGGCGACTCTGGCAGCTCGGGACAGACAGGCGACTCTGGGGGACAGACGGGCGACTCTGACTCTCGGGACAGACGGGGCGACTGGCAGCTCGGGGACAGAGCTCGGGACAGACGACTCTGGCAGCTCGGGGACAGACGGGCGACTCTGGCAGCTCGGGGACAGACGGGCGACTCTGGCAGCTCGGGGACAGACGGGCGACTCTGGCAGCTCGGGGACAGCGGGCGACTCTGGCAGCTCGGGGACAGACGGGCGACTCTGGCAGCTCGGGACAGACGGGCGACTCTGGCAGCTCGGGACAGACGGGCGACTCTGGCAGCTCGGGGGACAGACGGGCGACTCTGGCAGCTCGGGACAGACGGGACAGACGGGCGACTCTGGCAGCTCGGGGACAGACGGGCGACTCTGGCAGCTCGGGGACAGACGGGCGACTCTGGCAGCTCGGGGACAGACGGGCGACTCTGGCAGCTCGGGACAGACGGGCGACTCTGGCAGCTCGGGGACAGACGGGCGACTCTGGCAGCTCGGGACAGACGGGCGACTCTGGCAGCTCGGGGACAGACGGGCGACTCTGGCAGCTCGGGACAGACGGGCGACTCTGGCAGCTCGGGACAGCGGGCGACTCTGGCAGCTCGGGGACAGACGGGCGACTCTGGCAGCTCGGGGACAGACAGGGGGACAGACGACTCTGGCAGCTCGGGGACAGACGGGCGACTCTGGCAGCTCGGGGACAGACGGGCGACTCTGGCAGCTCGGGGACAGACGGGCGACTCTGGCAGCTCGGGGACAGACGGGCGACTCTGGCAGCTCGGGGACAGACGGGCGACTCTGGCAGCTCGGGGACAGACTGGGCGACTCTGGCAGACGGGCGACTCTGGCAGCTCGGGACAGACGGGCGACTCTGGCAGCTCGGGGACAGACGCAGACGGGCGGGACAGACGGGCGACTCTGGCAGCTCGGGGACAGACGGGCGACTCTGGCAGCTCGGGACAGACGGGCGACTCTGGCAGCTCGGGACAGACGGGCGACTCTGGCAGCTCGGGGACAGACGGGCAGACGGGCGACTCTGGCAGCTCGGGACAGACGGGCGACTCTGGCAGCTCGGGCAGCTCGGGACAGACGGGCGACTCTGGCAGCTCGGGGACAGACGGGCGACTCTGGCAGCTCAGCTCGGGGACAGACGGGCGACTCTGGCAGCTCGGGGACAGACGGGCGACTCTGGCAGCTCGGGGACAGACGGGCGACTCTGGCAGCTCGGGGACAGACGGGCGACTCTGGCAGCTCGGGGACAGACGGGCGACTCTGGCAGCTCGGGACAGACGGGCGACTCTGGCAGCTCGGGACAGACGGGCGACTCTGGCAGCTCGGGGACAGACGGGCGGCAGCTCTGGCAGCTCGGGGACAGACGGGGACAGACTCTGGCAGCTCGGGGACAGACGGGCGACTCTGGCAGCTCGGGGACAGACAGACGGGGACAGACGGGCGACTCTGGCAGCTCGGGACAGACGGGCGACTCTGGCAGCTCGGGACAGACGGGCGACTCTGGCAGCTCGGGACAGACGGGCGACTCTGGCAGCTCGGGACAGACGGGCGACTCTGGCAGCTCGGGACAGACGGGCGACTCTGGCAGCTCGGGACAGACGGGCGACTCTGGCAGCTCGGGACAGACGGGAGCACCTGTAGGGAGAAGACGGAGAGACAGCCTGGTGCGGGGGGCTGCCACCGGAGGCCTGGTGCGTGGAGGAGGCACTGGATAGACCGGACCGTGGAGGCGCGCTGGAGGTCTCGAGCACCGAGCCTGCACAACCCTACCTGGCTGGATACTCCCTGTAGCCAGGACAGTGCGGCGAGGTGGAATAGACCGCACTGGGCTGTGCTGGCGAACCGGGGACACCATGCGTAGGGCTGGTGCCATGCACCCAACTCACACCCTGATCATACTAAAACAAAGACATAACAAAATAACTAAGGTCAGAACGTGACATACAAAGTGTTATGCTTAGTGCAAATCCAATACAACACATTCCTGAGTACTACTATCCATATTTTGAAGCATATATTGGTGGCTGCATCATGATATTGGAGGATGTATGGCAGAGTTCCTCTTATTTTGGTTATTGCTTTGTCCCAGAGCAGTTTCTTTCAGTTTCCTAGAAAACACATTGACACCCTGTTTGTTCAAGTGTACTAGGTCGTACATCAGCCAGGGGTGAATGTCACAGTGGTTCGATAGGTAAACATTGTCCAAGAGAGCACAGCCTCTAGACAGCTCAGTGTTGTTGCTCTGAATAATGTGGAAGGGCACATCTCCATATGGCAACAGGTTGGACATAGTGATTTTGGTGTTAGGAAACCTCTCTGCATCTCTGGCTGCCACTTGCTGCATTGCAGTAGCTACAGTACATGTCCTCTCCTTGCCATCAAATCATTAGTACCTGCGTGGATTATAATACGTTTTGCCCTGTTTAATTTGTTGCTTGACAGACTTTTCAAAGTACTTGCTGTTGTTGGGCTCCATAGCTTTCACACTGACATGCCAGGGAATAGCAGTTTCTCGCTGATAAATTTCCCTTCGGAGTTACATAAAATGAAGGCTTTAGGGTACTCAGCTGTTGTGGGCTGTGGTGTCTGGAGCGATGCTCTTTGGCTGGGGACCACAAGTGGCCTTTCATTGTCTTCCTCTGTCCTGAGGGTCCCAGCATGGCTCCTCTGGCGCTGGTGCTCTGGGGCTGGGATGTGAGGATCTTGGGGAGGTCTGGCCAGACGTTTCTGGCAAGAAGAATGTGCTGGTGTGCGAGGAGGAGTTGTACTGGGTCTGGTTACTGACCTCTTCTGCTGAGTCTGTGTGAGTACCGGAGGTTCACTATGAGAAGCAGTGGTACTGCCGATGAGGGGATGTGAGGGTGTGGTGGTGAGGATTGTGGTAGGCTACAGTTGTTCTCTTAGAGTGGGGATGGTGGTGTCTCTGTGTTCTAGCCATTCTGTGACTTCTGACAACTCCCCTTGTAGCTCCTCCCTGATGTCTGCTACCTCTCTCCACTTGATGCTCTCGATCATTGCCCGTTTCTCTCTCAGCTCTTCCTTGTCCTTCCTCAGAACTGTCCCTCACCACCAAGCTCAGGGAGATACCAAAGGCCAGGGACAGGTTGTCTCTCTCCATGTCTGCTAGGGTGGCTTCGTTAGATGAGGGTGGGGGTACTCAAACAATCTGTATTTTCTGATTGAAGTGTAGCAGTTAGAGTGCCGTTATCTTTCAAGGTGTCTGCTAGCTCTTTCTTTGTATATAGAGAACAAGGGCCTTGAATCACTGCGTACGTAACATTGCAAAAATCAGAAACTTTCTGTCCAAAAATGATGCAGAAAAATTCATCCATGCTTTTGTCATTTCTAGGTTAGACTACTGCAATGCTCTACTTTCCGGCTACCCGGATAAAGCACTAAATAAACTTCAGTTAGTGCTAAATACGGCTGCTAGAATCCTGACTAGAACTAAACAATTTGATCATATTACTCCAGTGCTAGCCTCCCTACACTGGCTTCCTATCAAGGCAAGGGCTGATTTCAAGGTTTTACTGCTAACCTACAAAGCATTAAATGGGCTTGCTCCTACCTATCTCTCTGATTTGGTCCTGCCGTACATACCTACACGTACGCTACGGTCACAAGACGTTGCATTGCAGTAGTCTAACCTAGAAGTAACAAAAGCATGGATGAATTTTTCTGCATCATTTTTGGACAGAAAATGTCTGATTTTTGCAATGTTACGTAGATGGAAAAAAGCCTTCCCTGAGACAGTCGTGATTTGTTCGTCAAAAGAGAGATCAGGGCCCAGAGTAACGCCGAGGTCCTTCACAGTTTTATTTGAGACGACTGTACAACCATCAGGATTAATTACCAGATTCAACAGAAGATCTCTTTGTTTCTTGGGACCTAGAACAAGCATCTCTGTCTTGTCCGAGTTTAAAAGTAGAAAGTTTGCAGCCATCCACTTCCTTATGTCTGAAACACAGGCTTCCAGCGAGGGCAATTTTGGGGCTTCACCATGTTTCATCGAAATGTACAGCTGTGTGTCATCCGCATAGCAGGGAAAGTTTACATTATGTTTTCAAATGACATCCCCAAGAGGTAAAATATACTGTATAGTGAACCAATAGTGGTCCTAAAACGGAAATAATCTAGATCCAATAATAGTTGTTTGGGCTGCAATACAGTCAATACATCTCAAACACGTAAAGTACATCCTCTACAGGTTGTGTTTCGTTCCCTCTCACATTGACGGTAAAATGCCTGTGCAATTAAGGCTGTTGAAACATTTACATAATATTATGTGTATATTAAAAACCTGGATATACTGGACTTATTTTCAACTGTCTCACTCCCCATCGTTCCCTTGGAACAACATTAAATATGGATAAAGTTTTAAAAACTTTTTTTTAACGGTTTTGGAAATTGCACTTGGATTGATTGTGTGCAGCTGTGAAATGTTACGCGAGTTAGAAAAGGTATTTTAGTGAAATTGTTTTTTTAGTATTTTAGTGAAATTGAGCTCCTAACAGTTTAAAAAGATTCATTTGGAATTCATCTTTTTAAGCGGGATTATCTCTTCTCAGCCTGCGGCATGGTGGGATTATTGTAGTAGAACTGCTAGTTTCCTCACAATGATGAACGTAGATAAACACACTTATTTTAGTATGGGTAGATTTCAACCCAGAACATTTCTAGTCCAAACTGTCAGTTTTACTAAAGAAAGAGAAACTTATGTAGGTCATTTAAACAAACGGTTTTCAACAACAAGTTAACTAGCAGAAACAACAGGCTTACCTACTGGGGACACAAGGCTAATATCCATTTAGGCTCATTATGAAGGACTAAAGGTCGTAGCAGTTTAGTAGTGTCTGAACCTTTGGTAGTAGCCTTTTTGCATGCATGATTACAATAGTCATTTCAAAATCACTGCAGCTAATAGAACAGACATATGTATTATCACCCCCATAATGGTGAACCTCACAAAAGGTCCCACCTGTCACATATTTTGTTTGTGATAATCTACCAGAACTGCTATGACCGATATTACATAATTGAGCAGGCATTGTGCAGGCTCCATATTTTGGGAGCTTTACCTGACATGCCTCCCTGGCTTCCGCAGACTGTCCATCCCCAAAGGCACCCTATTCCCTATATAGTGCAATACTTTTGAGCAGGGTAGCAGTGCGTTAGGTTGCCATTTAAGACACAGCCAGTGTACAGATGTAGGAGCTTAATTTGTGCCAATTTGCTACAGCAGGAAAATAATCCTGCGCAACGGGAAATGTGAATTATTAATGGCCATTTTGGTAGGGGCTGATACATTTTTCATTATGGAAAATCATGTCTGGATTTTCAAAGTGGAAACTTTAGAAGCCTTTTTAAACATAAATACACTACAAGTTATGTGAGGAGACATTTGCAGCCTGAACAAGGAACAAAAAACATATTTTTTTCAGGGGAGTGAAAAGAGAAAAGTGCATTTGGGTACTGAAGTGAGCAGAATGAGAATCATCCCCTCCCCCACACATAGCTGTCACGTTCGATCCCGTTCCTCCCTGGTAAAAAGTTTTTTTTTTTAAATGGGAGAACTTCCTTGTAACCCCACAATAACCCCATCCCGTTTGGGTTGTGTCCCCCACCAGAAGGAAACCCTCTGGTGATAATAGCATGTGAAGCATCCTCCAGCTAGCTTCCTGTTATGGTTCCTTGTACACTATTTTAAACAGTGTCATGGGCCACATACGGAATACTTGTTGACAGTGAATGCCTTATCCTTTCAACAGCCCATAAGTGGCCCAGCTCTTATGAGGTGGGACTTTTATGGCCTGTTGAAAGGATAAAGAAGAAGAAGGATAAGGAATTATGAGTCAATAGACCCAGAGTAACCCATGGGTCTTGCCTTTTTCTCAGCATGGGCAAACTGCACTACAGAGGAGAGAAGGAAAACAGAATTGATACTGAGGAGAATCGATTTGTTGCCCAGTGAGAGACCTATGAGGAAGAGAGACAAAGCCCTTTGAACAATTTGGCAAAGCGATACTATCACCTCCGTGAGCTGCATTACCATTTACTGTCTTATTAAGTCACTGTCTCTTTAACAGCTTTCTCAGAGATAGCCCACTGAGTCCCAGCCACGTAGGCCTATCACCAAAGACTACTCCTTCTCCCGAGATACAGTATATTCTCATTCAGAATATTGCATTCCTTTTTAGAAGGTACAGTAGTTATACTGGGAGGTAAAGTTAGGAGTACGCACTAGAAACGGAATTCACGGTCACGGTTGCCGTCAAAGAGCAGGACTAGTGTTTGCTACAGTGTCAGTAATTCCACCACTAAACAGACGCTCCAGTTTGTTTGATTGTTAACATCAGTGGGGAAGAAACGTGTGTAAAGTCTGGGACTGACCAGACCTCTGTGCTCCAGTGAAGCAGAACTCTTGCTTGGTGTCACTCTGCGGTGCACATACTAAATAATGCATGCTGTTATAACAGCGAATTCGTCCACTCTCCCCCCAGAGGGTGATGACATAACGATGCGCTGCTAACTGCTAGACTTCTATCTCTCTGTGCCTTTCGCTCAGCGTGCACGCACACACACACATCACACAAACATCACACACACATGCACGCACACACATTCTGAGTTCAAAAGAGTCATGATATCAGTCTAATGGACCTTGCACTTATTTTCTGTCCGACGACGGAGGCGCTCCGGTTGTTTCTTTTCCAGGGCTGGCGTCTATTCTTCATCCTCACAGTGACATCCAGCCGTCTGCAGTCCAGTTGCTGCTGAAATTGGGTCATGAATGTGTCTGAAAACATTACACACACACACACATCTCGATACAGTACCTCTCATTCCCTAGGAGCCAGGCACCAGCGAAACTGTCAGTAAATCTGTAGACTCATTGGATGTCTGTTCCCCTCGCCGATGCCTGTTGAATGGACATGTGCTGTTGTTGTCATTAAGTGTTTTCATCATTCATCAATACTGCCTTTTTTTAGCCTTCAACTTTCCCAGACTATAACATATTATATGAAATTACATGGTCATGTTTTTTTGTTGTTGTATTCCATTTTTTAAAATTTTATATATATATATATATACACACTGTACCACACACACACCTGCTTGTTAATATATTAAATATTGTTGTTCAAAATATGTGATACATGTTTCATTATGGTACTACACATAAATACATCACTGTAAAATGACTAGTAGAGAGAATACTACAGACACAGTGGAATCATTGAACAAAATCTGAAGTTTATTGATGAAATACAATAAAATCACAACATAGGTTTCTTTGAATCACAGCAAAAATAATAAGGCTACAAAAAAGAAAAAACACTGCAGTAAAACATCAACTGCAGTGTTCCTCACCTGGCTTACTGTAAAAAGCCAAACAAAGGATTCATTACTGTACTTCTATATTTCCATCAACCTTGTCTTGTGGATTTGGCCACAGGTTCTCATCCACATCCACAATGGATGTTTTCATTAGCCAAACACCTTGTTAAGAATCTTCGGGCGTATCCAGGCCTGACGCTGGTCTGCCGTGATGTCATTGCATGCGTCATCCATAGCCTGGAGAAGGGTGGCCTGTTCGTGAGGACGCCGATCATATGCCTCAATCGGGTTAACGAAAGGAGAGTATGGGGGTCGGTGCAGGGTGGTAAATTGTGGATGGGCCTGAAAACATGCTTGCACCATTTGAGCATGATGGAACCTGACACTATCCCACACAATAACATAGGTCACGCCATCAGCTCTACAGACCTGATTTAGCTCATCAAGGAAGATTACAAGGAGAGCTGCATTATATGATCCAATACGAGGTCTGCGTCCCACCACACCATCTTCCGATATAGCCGCATACATGGTGATGATGGCACCACGTTGGCCAGGTACTTGGATGGTTGCCCGCTGGCCAATTAAATTCCGACCTCTCCTCCTTGTCTTGGCCAGGTTGAAGCCTGCCTTGGTTTTCGTCAGCATCCAGCTCCATAACCCTCTAAAAGTACATTTTGGAAAGAGAATTACTGATTACAATGATGGAGAATTTTTCACAACAGGCATCTTGAAACTGAACATGCCTGGACATACTCAGTCCTCAGTTGCTTCACTCTGTCTGCATTTCTTTCAAAAGGCCCACGGTATAGCTGTTTTAGAGACACCTGGTGCCTTTTCAGCATGAGTGCAATAGTCGGCTAACTTATGGCTTCCACATTGTTGAACATGTCGTCATTGTCCAAGATGTGCTGCCGAATTTCTGTAAGGGAACATCATTTCTGACCTGAACCAAATTGACCACAACCTGCTCTTGTTGGTCAGTCACAATTGTGCCTCTGCCTCTTATATGTGGCCTAGTCTCAATTCTGCAGGGGAAATTACAGTAACAACACATTTAGTCACATCACCTACTCTGTGGTGCACATTGGCATGCAGTATACAGTCATTTGACAATTGAGTGTAGCCTAATGTTTAATGCATGCTGAAGACTTACCGGTTCTCATTGCAGAAAGTTCTGATGAGGCCAAGGTTGATCTTCTGAGGTTTGGTTGAATCATTGTAGCTGCCTCAGTCATTGTCATGCCATGATTTACGACATGGTCTACAACTATTGCTCAGATTGCATTGGACACTCTTTGTTGTTGCTGCCGCTGTCTTGATCCGTGGCCTTGTCCTCTACCACGTTCCCCCATACCTCTCAAACGAGGCCCACGACCACCTCTCAGAAGGGCTGCTTGTCCCCTGCCCTTCCTTTGATCACCACGTCTTCCTAGTCTTCCTCCTCCCACTGCTTGGCCTCTATTGTGACCTGGATCACCTGCCGGCTCCATGTTATCTCTGTGTTGTTGTCGGTGGATACCACTCATTTCACTATATACTCGTACCACAATGTGAAATCAATCATCAGTAACGAGTTGGCAGTATTGGAAAAGCAATGACAAGGACCTGTATACATACACTCACCACTTTATTAGGTACACCTGCTTGTTAAGGCAAAGAGCCTGCTCCTTCGAATAACGAATCATGTGGCTGCCTGCAACTCAATATATAGACTATATAGAGTAAATAGCTTTAGTTGTTGTTCGACCAAACATTAGAACGGGCAAGATGTGTAATCTAAGCATCTTTGACCGTGGTATGATTGTTGGTGCCACACATGGTGGTTCCAGCATCTCAGAAACAGCTGCCCTCCTGGGATTTTTACACACTACAGTCTCTAGAGTTTACAGAGAACGGTGCGATAAACAAAACACATTCAGTGAGCGGCAGTTCTATGGGCAAGAACACCTTGTTAATGAGAGAGGTCAGAGGAGAATGTCCAGACTCATTCAAGCTAACAGAAAGGCCACAAATGCTTAAATAACAGCCGTTTAAAACAGAGGTGTGCAGAAGGGCATCTCTTAACGTACAACACCGTTAATAATTCAGGCTGTTGTGGAGGCAAAAGGGGGTCCTACCTAGTACTAGATAGGTGTACCTAATAAAGTGACCGGTGAGTGTACAGTAATGTCAAATCTGAAAACATGGTTTGGAAAAGTGGTACATGGGACCATAGAAACGGTGTCTGATAAAGAATGATGATGAAATATTACATCCATAGATAATGTAGTCCAATTGGTTCATATTCCACGGTAATTGGTGTCAATGGATCTCGTTATCCTGAAACTTTCATGATCTAAACATGGAATCAGTTTCCATAAAACTATGCATTAAGAGTAATGCAACAGTTACTTCTCATTTTGAGCAGTTGTATCAATTGATAGTTAGATCATTGTAATGAAATGAATAGACAGTCATCTCAGACGTAATGTGTGAATTGCATTTTGAAATGGTAATACTTTGATGTTAAGTCATTTTGAACAGGTCATTTTAGTTCAATGAACAAATGATCTTAGCTTTATGTGTATTGTATCCAAGCAATTGGAAAAAGTGTTGTGTTTAGAAAAATGTGCATTTTGATCATTGGCTGTGAGTGTTGTGTCTAGAGTTTTGAAACATGCCATCAATGTTCTGAATAGTGCCAAAGTGATGGTAAAACACTAGCCTATGGTGGCTGATCATTGCCCTCTACACGTCTTCAGTTTAGACTTGGTTGTAATCTGTCGACATGATGTACTACGATCAACAGGGTGAGATTTTGGAAATGTTCATTGTACTTTCAGACTTAGCCTTTTCATATAGCCGCCATATTGATTTAAACGTCTATTAGGCTTGACTGCGGTTGTGTGTATATATATATGTGTGTGTGTGTGTGTGTACATGAGTGTATGTGTGTGTGAGTGTGTGTGAGTGCATGTTTGTCATCTTTTTCTTCTTACAAAATGTGTAGATTTCAAAAGGGATTTAGACTAAGACACAGTAAACTCAGAAAATCCTTCAGGCAGATCACTCCCATTTCACTTACTGGTGCATATCTTTGCTCAAGACAGGTAACATTTTTTCTTTCTGGTTGTTCCATTGCCCTCTGGCATTGTTTTGGCCTTTTAAGTCACAGCTTCTCAAACATTCCCTGTGATGTCCTGCACTGCAGGATTTAATCTGACAGCCCGGCTTGTGATCTCTCAAATTACCACAAAAAAACACTCCATTCTCCTCAGTGAGAAACCAGTCTAGATAAACCAGGCAAGATTAAAATACTTTCCCGTATCTGCAGCGAAAAAAGAAACAGGCTAGAGATAACAGGCTAGACTTAACAATGTTTCAAGTTTCAAACTTTCAGACTTTATTCAACACAAGCACAGGACAAACAGGTGTAAAACAGTACAGTGACAATAATAGAAAATCGAATATATATTTTTTTTTAAAGAATAAAAACCACACAAGAACTACAAAGAATCCATGTACTGTACAGCGGCCTGCCTTTTTTCCTGTTTTGTTGCTGTAACAACCTGGAATTATAATAGATTTACGCAACATGCCTACCACTTTGAAGATGCAAAATATTTTTTTGTGATACAAACAAGACAAAAAAAACAGAAAACTTGAGCGTGCATTACCTTTCACCCCCCAAAAAAATCAATACTTTGTAGAGCCACCTTTTGCAGCAATTACAGCTGTGAGTTTCTTGGAGTATGTCTCTATAAGCTTGACACATCTAGCCACTGGGATTTTTGCCCATTCTTCAAGGCAAAACTGCTCCAGCTCCTTCAAGTTGGATGGGTTCCTCTGGTGTACAGCAATCTTTAAGTCATACTACAGATTCTCAATTGGATTGAGGTCTGGGCTTTGACTAGGCCATTCCAAGACATTTAAATGTTTCCGCTTAAACCACTCGAGTGTTGCTTTATCAGTATGCTTAGGGTCATTGTCCTGCTGGAAGGTGAACCTCCGTCCCAGTCTCAAATCTCTGGAAGACTGAAACAGGTTTCCCTCAAGAATTTCCCTGTATTTAGCGCCATCCTTCAATGCCTTCAATTCTGACCAGTTTCCCAGTCCCTGCCGATGAAAAACATCCCCACAGCACAGGGATGGTGTTCTCAGGGTGATGAGAGGTGTTGTGTTTGCACCAGACATAATGTTTTCCTTGATGGCCAAAAAGCTACATTTTTGTCTCATCTGACCAGAGTACCTTCTTCCATATGTTTGGGGAGTCTCCCACATGTCTTTTGGCGAACACCAGACGTGTTTGCAATGTTTTTTCTGGCTACTCTTCCATAAAGCCATCTTCCAATCTCCGCTGTGGAGCTTTGCAGCTCCTTCAGGGTTATCTTTGGTCTCTTTGTTGCCTCTGATTAATGCCCTCCTTGCCTGGTCCGTGAGTTTTGGTGGGTGGCCCTCTCATGGCAGGTTTGTTATGGTGCCATATTCTTTCCATTTTGTAATAATAGATTTAATGGTCACGGTGGTCATATGGAGAAGACAAAGGCGCATCGTGGTAAGCGTACATACTTCTTTATTAAAGAAAGAACACTGAACAAAACTAACAAAACGAATCGTGAAGCAAATATGAGTAGTGCAGACTGGCAACTTCCAGCTCACACTCTCAAACACCTAGATCCCCTGAACGCAACTCACTCTCCAGATCCCAATCACCCGAATTCTAATCACCAGTTCACACACCTGTATGTCATTATCACACACTATTTAGTTCAGTTCTTTGCACCCCATCATTGTGAGGTATTGTTTGTTTTTTTGACACACGTATGATAGCTTTTGCCTGCCCCACGAACGGCGCCTTTTGCCTATTCCCTGTCTGTACTTTAGCCTATCGGATTTCCTGTTACCTACCTATTGCCTGATCTCCCGTACTACGTTACTAGCCTTTTCCCTGCCTGTACTGTTTCCCTTTTGGACCCCCTGTGTATGACCTTCTGCCTGCCCCTGGACCCAGCTACCTGCCTCCTCCTGTGGTCCTTTTCTATAAACACCTGCTGCGCCCTGCGCTTGAAACCAGCTCTCTGTCTCCCCTCGTGTTCATTAGAAATACATTATCACATTATCAACTACATCTCCCATACTATTATAGTATCACATTAATTACATCTCACATACTAATACATCTCACATTAACAACTACATCTCCCATACTATTATAGTATCACATTAATTACATCTCCCATACTAATACATCTATTACATTAACAACTACATCTCACATACTAATACATGTCACATTAACAACTACATCTCACATACTAATACATCTCACATTAACAACTACATCTCCCATACTAATACATCTATTACATTAACAACTACATCTCCCATACATCTATTACATTAACAACTACATCTTCCATACTAATACATGTCACATTAACTACATCTCCCATACTAATACATGTCACATTAACAACTACATCTCACATACTAATACATCTCACATTAACAACTACATCTCCCATACTAATACATCTATTAAATTAACAACTACATCTCCCATACTATTATAGTATCACATTAATTACATCTCCCATACTAATACATGTCACATTAACAACTACATCTCCCATACTAATACATGTCACATTAACAACTACATCTCCCATACTAATACATCTATTACATTAACAACTACATCTCCCATACTATTATAGTATCACATTAATTACATCTCCCATACTAATACATGTCACATTAACAACTACATCTCCCATACTAATACATGTCACATTAACAACTACATCTCCCATACTATTATAGTATCACATTAATTACATCTCACATACTAATACATGTCACATTAACAACTACATCTTCCATACTAATACATGTCACATTAACAACTACATCTCCCATACTAATACATGTCACATTAACAACTACATCTCCCATACTAATACATCTCACATTAACAACTACATCTCCCATACTAATACATGTCACATTAACAACTACATCTCCCATACTAATACATCTATTACATTAACAACTACATCTCCCATACTATTATAGTATCACATTAATTACATCTCCCATACTAATACATGTCACATTAACAACTACATCTCCCATACTAATACATGTCACATTAACAACTACATCTCCCATACTAATACATCTATTACATTAACAACTACATCTCCCATACTAATGCATCTATCACACTTAACTACATCTCCCATACTAATACATCTATCACATTAATAATACACCTATCACATTAACAAAAAAAAGTATTTGATCCCCTGCTGATTTTTTACATTTGCCCACTGACAAAGAAATGATCAGTCTATAATTGTAGTGGTGGGTTTATTTGAACAGTGAGAGGCAGAAAAACAAAGAAATCCAGAAAAACGCATGTCAAAAATGTAATAAATTGATTTGCATTTTAATGAGGGAAATAAGTATTTGACCCCCTCTCAATCAGAAAGATTTCTGGCTCCCAGGTGTCTTTTATACAGGTAACGAGCTGAGATTAGGAGCACACCCTTAAAGGGAGTGTCAGGCAGGGCATTGAAAATGGGTCGTGGATGGGTATTCCAGCATGACAATGACCCAAAACACACGGCCACGGCAACAAAGGAGTGGCTCAAGAAGAAGCACATTAAGGTCCTGGAGTGGCCTAGCCAGTCTCCAGACCTTAATCCCATAGAAGCTCTGTGGAGGGAGCTGAAGGTTCAAGTTGCCAAACGTCAGCCTCAAAACCTTTTGAGAAGATCTGCAAAGAGGAGTGGGACAAAATCCCTCCTGAGATGTGTGCAAACTACAAGAAACGGTGGCTAACTACAAGAAATGTCTGACCTCTGTGATTGCCAACAAGGGTTTTGCCACCAAGTACTAAGTAATGTTTTGCAGAGGGGTCAAATACTTATTTCCCTCATTAAAATGCAAATCAATTTATAACATTTTTGACATACATTTTTCTGGATTTTTTTGTTGTTATTCTGTCTCTCACTGTTCAAATAAACCCACCACTAAAATTATAGACTGATAATTTCTTTGTCAGTGGGCAAGCATACAATATCAGCAGGGGATCAAATACTTGTTTCCCTCACTGTACATCTATCACATTAACAACTACATCTTCCAAACTAATACATTATCACATTAACAACTACATCTCCCATACTAATACATTTCATGATGTACTGTATTTAATTCAGTAAAATACAATGCAAAATGTATTTCATTCAGTCAAATAGATGCTTATAAAAAGAAAAGACTGATCCAACAGGGTTGTTCCAATTTGCCGAGAAATTCAAACAGGCTTGTGTATTAAGACGGCGAAGCCTCCAACAAACAAACAAACAAACAAACAAACAAACAAAACACAAAGCTTAAACGGTGCCGTCGGGAAAGTATTCAGACCCCTTGAATCTTTCCACATTTTGTTACATTACAGCCTTATTCTAAAATGTATTAAATCGTTTTTTCCCCTCACAATCTATACACAATACCCCATAATGACAAAGCAAAAACAGGGTTTTAGAAATGACTGCAAATGTATTAAAAATAAAAAACGGAAATATCAGATTTACATAACTATTAACATAACTATAGACCCTTTACTCCGTACTTTGTTGAAGCACCTTTGGCAGTGATTACAGCCTCATGTCTTCTTGGGTATGACGTTACAAGCTTGGCACACCTGCATTTGGGGAGTTTCTCTCATTCTTCTCTGCAGATCCTCTCTACCTCTGTCAGGTTGGAATGGGTAGCTTCACTCCACAGCTATTTTCAGGTCTCTCCAGAGATGTTAGATCTGGTTCAAGTCCGGGCTCTGGCTGGACAACTCAAGGACATTCAGAGACCTGTCCCGAAGCCACTTCTGCATTGTCTTGGCTGTGTGCTTAGAGTTGTTGTCCTGTTGCAAGGTGAACCTTCGCCCCCAGTCTGAGGTCCTGAGGTCCGCTCTAGAGCAGGTTTTCATCAAGGATCTCTCAGTACTTTACCCCATACATTTTTCCCTTGATCCTGACTAGTCTCCCAGTCCATGTCGCTGAAAGACATCCCCACAGCATGTTTCTACCACTACCATGCTTCACTGTAGGGATGGTGTCAGGTTTCCTCCAGACGTGACGCTTGGCATTCAGGAAAAATAGTTCAATCTTGGTTTCATCAGGGGCCTTTTGGCAAACGCCAAGCTTTTACTGAGGTGTGGCTTCCGCCTGGCCACTCTACCATAAAGGCCTGATTGGTGGAGTGCTGCAGAGATGGTTGTCCTTCTGGAAGGTTCTCCCATCTCCACAGAGTAACTCTGGAGCTCTGTCAGAGTGACCATCGGGTTCTTGATAATCTACCTGATCAAGCCCTTGTCCCCCGATTGTTCAGTTTGTCCGGGTAGCCAGCTTTAGGAAGGGTCTTGGTGGTTCCAAACTTCTTCCATTTAAGAATGATGGAGACCACTGTGTTCTTGGGGACCTTCAACACTGCAGAAATGTTTTGGTCCCCTTCCCCAGATCTGTGCCTCAACACAATCCTGTCTCGGAGCTCTACGGACAATTCCTTCGACCTCATGGCTTGATTTTTGCTCTGACATGCACTGTCAACTGTGAGACCTTACATAGACAGGTGTGTGCCTCTCCAAATCATGTCCAATCAATTGAATTTACCACAGGTGGACTCTAATCAAGTTGTAGAAACATCTCAAGGATGATCAATGGAAACAGGATGCACCTGAGGTCAATTTTGAGTCTCATAGCAAAGGGTCTGAATACGTGTAAATAAAGTATTTCTGTTTTTTATGAATGTGCAAAAATGCATTAAAGCCTGTTTTTTATTTAATCCATTTTAGGGTAAGTATGTAACGTAACGTGGAAAAGTCAAGGGGTGTGAATACTTTCTGAAGGCACGGTATGATGAATGCTGATGATGCCCTCTTACCTTTCTCACATTTGCATGTCTGAATCGTGTGGTAGTAAGTACACGTTTAGCATGTTAATCACAAGGTGTCGCTGTGTGGGTGCTCTCCATGAAGTCTGAATGTGGGACTCTACAGGGAATGGGCTCAGCTGTAAAGCTTATGTGTCTTGACTTGTGTAGCACATGTTCAGCATGTCAATCATAGCTGTTATAAGATGTGTACTACTTCTGTATGGAAGGGTAGGGTACAGTCATAGACAGTTGGGTTCTGTGAAGCCTCAGTGTGCTTGTTTATTGGAAAAAGTCTCAGGAGTGAAGCTTAGGTGTGTCTTGACTATTGAGTTGTACATGTTAAGCATAATAGCTGTTATGCGATGTGTATAACTGAAGTCTCCACGTGATTGTGTACAGGGAATGTCTCAGGTGGTGTGAGGTCTGTGGGGCCTATTCTTAGAGTCAGTGGTAAGCTGGATTTAATTTTACCGTCTGAGTTCGAGTCGCTGGGGCAGTAACAAGGTGACGGTGTATTCAGATATCCTGGTGTGTGTGTGTGTCCTATCTTAGCTTCCAAGCACGGGTTCATTTATTCTAATTAATAAACCAGTGATGCGTGCACATGCTGGTAAATGTGAGTAAGAGGGACGGAACCCCAACGTTACCACATGAATAACAAATCAGAGAAAGAGTTGTTGAACACATACACCCACAGACCCCCCCCCAGGTGTTCCTCCTACATCCTAGGAGATTGCAACAACAAAATGGTATTCTCCTGATGCAAAGCGAAGTGGAAAATATTACTAACATCACGCAAAACTTGATACATTAAAGACGACATGGCCGTGAGCTGATTTGTTAATAGGCTGTTAGTAGCTAATAAACAGTGTTTCATATGGATTTATCAGCAAAACTGCTGGGGGGGGGACAATTTCCCCCATTTTTTCTCAAAATTACATTACACAGCTTGCTCATAGATCAACCTTTATTAAATATCCATATTATGCTACAATATGTTGAATTACAGTCATCACAAATGAACCACATCTGTACATGCCGTATCTGCCACTCAAAATGAATATGTCCTTTTAACCCAAACAGTCGATTTACCGCAGCCCCTCAAATCTAATTAGGATAATAATAATAGAAACACATTAAAAACCGTCATTTTAAGCTAGAGATATGTTTTTTTGCATTGGATGTGTCTCAATACATCGCATCCGCCGATGTCGCACTTCCGCATCTGTGGTGAAAGGAGACCGAGCTGGAGCGGTGTTAGTCAGACCATGAGACATCTGTGGTGAAAGGAGACCGAGCTGGAGCGGTGTTTGTCAGACCATGAGACATCTGTGGTGAAAGGAGACCGAGCTGGAGCGGTGTTTGTCAGACCATGAGACATCTGTGATGAAAGGAGACCGAGCTGGAGCGGTGTTTGTCAGACCATGAGGGATCCCGAAAATCCGTCTTTTCACTAAATTGTTTGTAGTTTGCCTTACAAAGAGTTCTGACCCCTCTATGGAAAGATGAGACTCTCACAGCCATACAAAATTAATATGTCCTTTCAAATCACTAACTCCCATTGTATACTGTTTTAAATCACTAACTCCCATTGTATACTGTTTTAAATCACCAACTCCCATTGTATACTGTTTTAAATCACCAACTCACATTGAATACTGTTTTAAATCACTAACTCCCATTGCATACTGTTTTAAATCACTAACTCCCATTGCATACTGTTTTAAATCACTAACTCCCATTGCATACTGTTTTAAATCACCAACTCCCATTGTATACTGTTTTAAATCACCAACTCACATTGAATACTGTTTTAAATCACTAACTCCCATTGCATACTGTTTTAAATCACTAACTCCCATTGCATACTGTTTTAAATCACTAACTCCCATTGAATACTGTTTCAAATCACTAACTCCCATTGAATACTGTTTTAAATCACCAACTCCCATTGAATACTGTTTTAAATCACCAACTCCCATTGCATACTGTTTTAAATCACTAACTCCCCTTGAATACTGTTTTAAATCACCAACTCCCATTGAATACTGTTTTAAATCACCAACTCCCATTGCATACTGTTTTAAATCACCAACTCCCATTGAATACTGTTTCAAATCACTAACTCCCATTGAATACTGTTTTAAATCACTAACTCTCATTGAATACTGTTTTAAATCACTAACTCCCATTGAATACTGTTTTAAATCACTAACTCCCATTGAATACTGTTTTAAATCACTAACTCCCATTGAATACTGTTTTAAATCACTAACTCCCATTGAATACTGTTTTAAATCACTAACTCCCATTGAATACTGTTTTAAATCACCAACTCCCATTGCATACTGTTTTAAATCACTAACTCCCATTGAATACTGTTTCAAATCACTAACTCCCATTGTATACTGTTTTAAATCACCAACTCCCATTGCACTGTTTCAAATCACTAACTCCCATTGCACTGTTTCAAATCACTAACTCCCATTGAATACTGTTTTAAATCACTAACTCCCATTGCATACTGTTTTAAATCACTAACTCCCATTGCATACTGTTTCAAATCACTAACTCCCATTGAATACTGTTTCAAATCACTATCTCCCATTGAATACTGTTTTAAATCACTATCTCCCATTGAATACTGTTTTAAATCACTAACTCCCATTGAATACTGTTGTAAATCACTAACTCCCATTGCATACTGTTTTAAATCACTAACTCTCATTGAATACTGTTTTAAATCACTAACTCCCATTGCATACTGTTTCAAATCACCAACTCCCATTGAATACTGTTTTAAATCACCAACTCCCATTGAATACTGTTTTAAATCACTAACTCCCATTGTATACTGTTTCAAATCACTAACTCCCATTGTATACTGTTTTAAATCACTAACTCCCATTGAATACTGTTTTAAATCACCAACTCCCATTGTATACGGTTTTAAATCACCAACTCCCATTGCATACTGTTTTAAATCACTAACTCCCATTGTATACTGTTTTAAATCACTAACTCCCATTGCATACTGTTTCAAATCACTAACTCCCATTGTTTACGGTTTTAAATCACGAACTCCCATTGCATACTGTTTCAAATCACGAACTCCCATTGAATACTGTTTTAAATCACTAACTCCCATTGTATACTGTTTTAAATCACCAACTCCCATTGAATACTGTTTTAAATCACCAACTCCCATTGTATACTGTTTTAAATCACTAACTCCCATTGTATACTGTTTTAAATCACTAACTCCCATTGCATACTGTTTTAAATCACGAACTCCCATTGAATACTGTTTTAAATCACCAACTGTCACGAGTCCGACCGAGGGTGTTTCCCCTTCCCAGGCGGGTGGCGCTCGGCGGTCGTCGTCACCGGCCTATTAGCTGCTCCTGATTGTTTTTCCTCCCCCTCCTTGTATGTTTAGTGGTAGCACCTGTTCAGGTTTAATTAGTTTGTCTTTATTAGACAGCCGGCCCGCCTGGTTGTTGTGCGGGATTATTTCTATGTAACCTTCGGCTCTGTGATAGAGGTACGTGTTAGTGCCGAGTCGTAATTTTTCATATTGTACTTTTTGATTCCCTGTGGTTGGGAACGCAACTTTTTGTGAGCACCCTGTGGTGCGTTGGTGCTATTAAAAGACGCACAGCATTGAACTCTGTCTCCTGCATTTGACTCCACACCCACGACACCCGGAGCATTACACCGACTCCCATTGAATACTGTTTTAAATCACCAACTCCCATTGCATACTGTTTCAAATCACCAACTCCCATTGAATACTGTTTTAAATCACCAACTCCCATTGTATACTGTTTTAAATCACCAACTCCCATTGAATACTGTTTTAAATCACCAACTCCCATTGTATACTGTTTTAAATCACCAACTCCCATTGAATACTGTTTTAAATCACCAACTCCCATTGAATACTGTTTTAAATCACTAACTCCCATTGAATACTGTTTTAAATCACCAACTCCCATTGCATACTGTTTTAAATCACCAACTCCCATTGAATACTGTTTTAAATCACTATCTCCCATTGAATACTGTTTTAAATCACTAACTCCCATTGAATACTGTTGTAAATCACTAACTCCCATTGCATACGGTTTTAAATCACTAACTCTCATTGAATACTGTTTTAAATCACTAACTCCCATTGCATACTGTTTCAAATCACCAACTCCCATTGAATACTGTTTTAAATCACCAACTCCCATTGAATACTGTTTTAAATCACTAACTCCCATTGTATACTGTTTCAAATCACTAACTCCCATTGTATACTGTTTTAAATCACTAACTCCCATTGAATACTGTTTTAAATCACTAACTCCCATTGAATACTGTTTTAAATCACCAACTCCCATTGAATACTGTTTTAAATCACCAACTCCCATTGTATACTGTTTTAAATCACTAACTCCCATTGAATACTGTTTTAAATCACCAACTCCCATTGTATACGGTTTTAAATCACCAACTCCCATTGCATACTGTTTTAAATCACTAACTCCCATTGTATACTGTTTTAAATCACTAACTCCCATTGCATACTGTTTCAAATCACTAACTCCCATTGTTTACGGTTTTAAATCACGAACTCCCATTGAATACTGTTTTAAATCACTAACTCCCATTGAATACTGTTTCAAATCACTAACTCCCATTGCATACTGTTTTAAATCACCAACTCCCATTGTATACTGTTTTAAATCAATAACTCCCATTGTATACTGTTTTAAATCACTAACTCCCATTGAATACTGTTTTAAATCACTAACTCCCATTGTATACTGTTTTAAATCACCAACTCCCATTGAATACTGTTTTAAATCACGAACTCCCATTGAATACTGTTTTAAATCACCAACTCCCATTGAATACCGTTTTAAATCACCAACTCCCATTGAATACCGTTTTAAATCACTAACTCCCATTGAATACCGTTTTAAATCACCAACTCCCATTGAATACTGTTTTAAATCACCAACTCCCATTGTATACTGTTTTAAATCACTAACTCCCATTGCATACTGTTTTAAATCACCAACTCCCATTGAATACTGTTTTAAATCACCAACTCCCATTGCATACTGTTTTAAATCACTAACTCCCATTGCATACTGTTTCTTCTTCTCTCTTTATTTTACATGAGGATTTTATTTTCCTTAAAATCCTTAAGATTCTATAGACGCACCCATGCGCCAATCTGAGTAACAATTTTAAAAAACAGCGTCTCAATCCACCGCAACCACTTATGTCGGCCTTCCGCATCTATAGTGGAAGGTGGCTAAGCTACATCGGTGTTTGTTAGACCATGAGACATCCTGAAAATCAGTCTTCTCACGAATACGTCTGTAGCTTCAGAACGGTTTGGCCTGCAAACTAACATGACCCCACTGTGGAAAGGGGAGACTCAAGAACACGATGGTGTTCTCTGATGTTGTTCTTTGCTCGACGACCCCAACAAATGTCACAAGATTCGTCTGAAGGTAACGGATACAAATGAATGGAATTATGGAGGTAGTTTTGTACAAACAAAAATAATAAGGAGTTAAATATATGTGTAAAAAAAAGATATCTATATTTCCTGAGCTTTCTTATATCCTAGAGGTTAACCTCGAAGCTAACATATGGAATTGTTTAAGATGGTGTCACGTCCTGACCATAGAGAGCCTTTATTTTCTATGGAGGAGTAGGTCAGGGCGTGACTGGGGGGTTAGTCTAGTTTATATTTTCTATGTGGGGTTCTAGTTTTGTTTTCTATGTTGGTGATTGGTATGATTCCCAATTAGAGGCAGCTGATAATAGTTGTCTCTAATTGGGGATCATATTTAGGTAGCCTTTTCCCACCTGTGTTTATGGGATATTGTTTTGAGTTAGTGCATGTAGCACCTCTGTAGTCACTGTTCATTGTTAGTTTATTGTTTAGTTTTGCTAAGTTTCACTTTCTAATAAATTGAATCAACATCTGCTGCGCCTTGGTCTGTCTCTACAAACGATCGTGACAGACCCCTTATGGTATATAAAAACATATTTAGAAATTCTTTAATAAACTATTGAATTTGGCCTTTACTATTATTATTGCCCATAGAAACACATTGAATAACACATTCAGAAACGGAAAGAAAGACATAAAAAATAAGGTTTTGAAGTCTCTGTCCAATATCTAGGAGATATAAGAAAGCTTAAGAAATATATTTGTTTTTTTGTACACATATTTAACCCCTTATTTATGTTGGCACAAAATGACCTCCATACTTCCATTTGTGGCCTATGCCCATGATATCTCTAGCTTAAACTGATGGATTTTGATGAGTATTTTATTACGTTACTTAAACGTAATAAAATACTCACGGGTGAGTCAATTAACTCTTAAGGATTTTTAAAAAAAACAGTATTTTTCTTAAACAGTGTCTTTTCCTTAAACAGTGTCTTATCCTTAAACAGTGTCTAAACCTTAAACAGTGTCTTAACCTTAAACAGTGTCTTTTCCTTAAACAGTGTATTTTCCTTAAACAGTGTCTTTTCCTTAAACAGTGTCTTCTTTTCCTTAAACAGTGTCTTCTTTTCCTTAAACAGTGTCTTCTTTTCCTTAAACAGTGTCTTATCCTTAAACAGTGTCTTCTTTTCCTTAAACAGTGTCTTCTTTTCCTTAAACAGTGTCTTATCCTTAAACAGTGTCTTTCCTCTTCTCTTTCCTGTGCTCTAGTCTCATCCTCACAGTTGTTAATGTATTGGTCTATTAACTGTTTACTAAGCACCCTTGTCGGCAGACAGCACAATTATAGCCCCCCTCTCTCACCGCCAGTGCTTAGCGGTTAAATCTCTGTAATGAGACGTGCAATGCCACGCATTGTATCACGTCGTGGAGGTGCACCACTAAGCCCTGATACCCAGAATGCACTAAAACTATCCTGTCACATGGAATAAACTGTCTCCCCTCTCTCCCTGCCTCGCCACAGAAAGCAGAGCTGTTGCTGAGCAGGGGTGAGCGGGTGAAGGAGTGGGTGGGGGGTTAATGGAGGGGTAAAGTGAAGCTGAGCACAGACAGAGGTTCCCCCCTCCCGACCCCAAACACCATGCTATCAACAGAAATGAGGACAGTAAATGCCATCTGCCTCAGCTCCCACCCCCATCAATAGTACTACCTCATCACTGAGCATTCCATTCTGCTCCACCCTTTCAATAACCCTTCATTCCTGAACGATCCACCACTCTCCCTCCCCACCTCAATCAATAACCTACTCCATCAGGCCCTGAGAACAATCAGGCCCCCTCCCCCCAACACCCTGACTTTCACCTTCAACCCCTAAGCACTGCCACTGAACACACACCTTCCCTTCTAGTAATCCCACCAGGCTAGTGAAGCAGCACTGAACACACACCTTCCCTTCTAGCAATCCCACCAGGCTAGTGAAGCAGCACTGAACACACACCTTCCAGCAATCCCACCAGGTTAGTGAAGCAGCACTGAACACACACCTTCTAGCAATTCCAACAGGCTAGTGAAGCAGCACTGAACACACACCTTCCAGCAATCCCACCAGGCTAGTGAAGCAGCACTGAACACACACCTTCCAGCAATCCCACCAGGTTAGTGAAGCAGCACTGAACACACACCTTCTAGCAATTCCAACAGGCTAGTGAAGCAGCACTGAACACACACCTTCCAGCAATCCCACCAGGCTAGTGAAGCAGCACTGAACACACACCTTCCAGCAATTCCAACAGGCTAGTGAAGCAGCACTGAACACACACCTTCCAGCAATCCCACCAGGTTAGTGAAGCAGCACTGAACACACACCTTCCAGCAATCCCACCAGGTTAGTGAAGCAGCACTGAACACACACCTTCCAGCAATCCCACCAGGTTAGTGAAGCAACACTGAACACACACCTTCCAGCAATCCCACCAGGTTAGTGAAGCAGCACTGAACACACACCTTCCAGCAATCCCACCAGGTTAGTGAAACAGCACTGAACACACACCTTCCAGCAATCCCACCAGGTTAGTGAAGCAGCACTGAACACACACCTTCCAGCAATCCCACCAGGTTAGTGAAGCAGCACTGAACACACACCTTTCAGCAATCCCACCAGGTTAGTGAAGCAGCACTGAACACACACCTTCCAGCAATCCCACCAGGTTAGTGAAGCAGCACTGGGAAACACGTTAACCTCAAACCACGTCCGTCAAAGAATAAGTGAAGTGCAGTCAAAGAAGTGGACATACTGCAGCAACCTCTACATACTCAATTCCCTTCTCTCAGCAGCTGTAGCCAGTTACTGTCAGGGCCAGACAGAACCCCACTGACATTCTTACATCATAAAAGTGGGCCCAACAAACAAGGCATCATTAGAAATAAACACAGTGTGTCACCTATGCATTCAATGCCCTTCTCTCAGGAACTGCATGTCGCTAGTCATTGACAGGTCTAGGTGTTCTGAGGACCGCCCACGCTCTGTGTCGACCCCATTCCCCCCGCCTTCCCATCAGGCCACACCGCAGTTGCTCTGGCGGTGTGTCAGTGACGCCACCTGCCTTCGCTCCTGTCCGAACACATTTTCTGTGACACACACACCCTGTGACACCGGTGTCTCGAGTTCTTCTAACACTCTGGGCAAAGAGCAGGAGAGAAGATGCCCAACTCACGTTGTCGACCTGAGTTAACGTTTACCGTATCGTCTCAAACTGACTTTGTGTGACTAGTGAATCACCGACTGATATGAATGAACAAGGTATTCACGTGTACAGTGATACTACACTAGCTGTGAAAGTATCCTGGGGTGTAGATGTGAGTTTAAGTAGGGAGCATATATTAAATGAATCTGGTTATATGTTCCAAGGCTTGTAAGCCCTTTTCCTATGGCACATAACAGCATCATTCATTTGTGTCAGTTACATAACAATAACAGTGGAATGTCAGTAGAGTGGCATCACATTCCATAATGTTACTCATTATCCCATTATAATATCCATAGGCCTCAGGGTGTCTGAAAGGCACCCTATTCCCAATGGAGTGCCTAGGGAATAGGGTACCATTTCAGATGCACTTCTAGTGTGTGATTGTTGCCAGCAAATTAACCCGAAGCCATTTGCAATATCCTAGCATCTGCAGATACACGTAGCGCAGATGTCTCAAGCACAGCGAGTGTCTTAGTTAGTGATTAAACTTTCACATTCAACATGGAGAAATCAGGGAGGTAGTTTGATTCAGCTCAGTATAATCAGGGTCTTGCTGTTGGGCGGGGGGGGGCTTGGAAGGACACAGCCGAGATGCTCCCACAGTCTAAATGTCATGCTGTTTATAGTGACTAATCAAGCTTCAATGTGGTGTTTATTTCAACTGTCAGGCCCTTTATGTTTGTTTGTGTTCAAGCGCTTTGAGAGAAGTAAGATACCAGAGTGGAGTAGTCTGTGCGTATGTACACTGTTTCATTCTACCGCTCTGCGTCCCCTCCCTCCCTCCGTCCCTCCACCGGTCTGTCTCTTCAGTTCTCCCTCCCTCCCTCTCTCCCTCTCCCTCCACCAGTCTGTCTCTTCAGTTCTCCCTCCCTCCCTCCACCGGTCTGTCTCTTCAGTTCTCCCTCCCTCCTCTCTCTCCCTCCCTCCACCAGTCTGTCTCTTCAGTTCTCCCTCCCTCCCTCCCTCCGTCTCTTCAGTTCTCCCTCCCTCTCTCCCCCTCCCTCCCTCCCTCTCTCCCCCTCCCTCCCTCCCTCCACCAGTCTGTCTCTTCAGTTCTCCCTCCCTCCCTCCCTCCCCCTCCCTCCCTCCACCAGTCTGTCTCTTCAGTTCTCCCTCCCTCCCTCCCTCCCTCCACCAGTCTGTCTCTTCAGTTCTCCCTCCCTCCCTCCCTCCCTCCCTCCACCAGTCTGTCTCTTCAGTTCTCCCTCCCTCTGTCTCTTCAGTTCTCCCTCCCACTCTCTCCCTCCCTCTCTCCCCCTCCCTCCCTCCCTCCACCAGTCTGTCTCTTCAGTTCTCCCTCCCTCCCTCCCTCCACCAGTCTGTCTCTTCAGTTCTCCCTCCCTCCCTCCACCGGTCTGTCTCTTCAGTTCTCCCTCCCTCCCTCCCTCCACCAGTCCGTCTCTTCAGTTCTCCCTCCCTCCCTCCCTCCCTCCCTCCCTCCCTCCACCAGTCTGTCTCTTCAGTTCTCCCTCCCTCCCTCCCTCTCTCTCTCCCCCTCCCTCTCTCCCTCCCTCTCTCTCTCTCCCTCCCTCCACCAGTCTGTCTCTTCAGTTCTCTCTCCTTCCTTTCTCCCCCCCCATCGCTCTGTGTGACTAGAGTCATTAGCATTAAAGCGGACACTTTCTTCTCAATTAACCATGTCGGTAAATCAAGCAAAACACCCTAGCAACACATGCCCATCTTGCATAGCAACGCATATTCTAAGAACAAAGTGTATCATAACGGGGGGTTATAAAAACAATAAAAGGCATTTTCCTTGTTCTAGTCCCTGTTCTAATCCGCCTGAATGAAAGACAAGTTGTTTCCTTTGTAACCGTCTAAATGGGAATACGATCCCAAACGAGCCAACTCTGCCACCGGAGTGAGTGAACCTGGTCAGCTCTCTGTAACGATCTGGGTGTAGTGGGTGCGAAGTCAGGTGCAGGAAGCAGAGAGTTCAGGGTAGTGCTATGAACATAAGCCACCCCACGAAACACAGGGCGCACCACGAAACAAATGCCCCAAACACGGGGACTTAAACAGTCCAGCAAAAACCCATGACATGGGAAACACGTTAACCTCAAACGTGCACACTAGTCACACAAACAATCCTGCACAAAGAGCAGGCGGGCCTACTGGTTAACATAGCCCGACTAATCAGCCTAAAGACAAAACAGGTGAAACCAATAAACAGAAAGGGGGAAAAGGATCAGTGGCAGCTAGTAGGCCGGTGATGACGAGCGCCGAGCGCCACCCGAACAGGAAGGGGAGCCGCCTTCGGTAGGAGTCGTAACACTCTCGTAATTAACTTTCTGTGCCAGGCACGGTTTCCAGTGCACACACACGCGCACACACAGCTTGCCTTAGATAACATATTGCCATTCAGTACAAGGAAATATGGTAGATTATATTTTCCCCTACGAAAGACAATTATCCTACAAAATGAAAAACTGGATTCATATTCTGTTATGTTTTATGTATGATAAACCTGGGGCCAATGGAGCAAACATGTATTGAATTACAGTATTTATATGGGGCTTGCCTAACAGCAATTTTGTTTATCATAGTTTCATATTTATGAAGGCATAAACAGCCGTTAGTGCTGATAGACAATATTGTTTTATGAGATATTTCTAAATATGGAATGACGATATCATGAACAATTTGTATGCACCGTTCGTGCGAAGTCAAGCAGTGAACATTCAGTCCAGGAAGACTATTTACTCTCTTCAAAGAACATTCTCTCTCCATCTTCTCCCACAAAATTCCACATATCTAATAATGGAATAACTTTGTGGAACCCTTGAATGGCTGGTCATTTGCATGAGTTTTGTGATTTCCATGGAAAGGTGGCCTATTGTACAGTTCAGTAAAGGTTCCCTGGGTTGGACAGAAACCTTATTTCCAGAGGAGTTCTGCTTGAGAGAACCCATCTCCTCTTGTCCTCATCGTCCTCCACCCCCTCCATTTCCCTCCTTGTCCTCAAATCCACCTTTCCTCCCTCTCTTCCTACCGCACCTCCACCGCTCCTCCTCCTCTACTCACCTGCTCCCTCTCTCATCCCATCCACCGTCACCACGGAGGCCCCAGGTCCGTGAGATGGGACCTCCACTCGTCACCCGTGGCTAGAGATGGAACGGTCCATCTGTGCTGACCACATGGCAGGGGACAGGCCAACTTAAGTATGGACAGGTCTCTGAGGGTGGGAAGGGGCCGTATGGGTGTATAAATTGTAATGAGAGCCCTGGTGGATGCATTTGCACACATACATACTATGTCTGTTGTTTCAAAAAGAGATCGGAACAATTCCCATTCCAGGATCCAAATTGGTCGTAAAATGCAAAACAGTCCATCTAAAATGTTACTAAAGCATTTCATAGTTTGTATTCAATATCCAACTCAATGTAGAAGCTACATTAGAAATGACCCTAAGGCTGGTACAAATCTCCATCCCATGTATATGGTCAGAAGCAAAACCAATAACCCAGACGCATTGACTATAACTTCATACATTATTCAAAGCACCGTCCAGAAAAACAATCATCCTTAACCCAAGCAGACTTCAGAGTGGCTGGAAGCTCGTCTATAAACCCAGAGCATCATATTACCCACATCCAGACATGGATGGTCTTGGAATTGACTGGAGGCACCCGTAGCAACCCATTAGTTTGTAACTTGGTGTGTGTCTCAAATGGCACTCAATACCCTACATAGTGCACTACTTTGACCCAAAGTAGTGCACTATATAGGGACTAGGGTGCCGATTGAGACACATTCTTGGTAATGGCGTAAACATATAGTGAACTGTGGCAGTTATCTAAACGGGGATGTCAACTCTAGTGCGCTCATTTAAAGAGCGGTGATAGTCCGCTGTCCGTTTAGATTCGTTAATGTTGCATTGTTAAAATGTGCTACCTCGTCTTCTTAAAAATGTATTATGCGAGTCACACTACAAAGTCATACAGCCACAAAAGTTAAATGTTATGTTATAAAATGTTATTTACTAAAAAGGGACATGCTGTAGCACATATTGACTTAAGCTATGGAAAGTGGGTCATTATTATTTGCCCCGCACAATATCTTTCTTTCTTTTATTTAACCTTTATTTAACCTTTATTTAACCAGGCAAGTCAATTATGAACACATTCTTATTTATAATGATGGCCTAGCAAGAGTCAAAAAGCCTCCTGTGGGTACGTGGGCTGGGATAAAAATAAATCAAAAATAGGACAAAAACACACATCGTGACAAAAGAGACACCACAACACTACATAAAGAGAGATCTAAGACAGCAACACAACATGACAGCAACACAACAACACAACATGCTAGTAGCACAACACGACAACAACACAACATGGTAGCAACACAACATGACAACACAACATGGTAGCAGCACAACATGACATGGCTTCCGGGTTGGAGCGAGCAGTCGCATCCGCACTTCGGTCTGCAGGTAGTATAACTTTTCATTACATTTCATTATAGTACAACGGTTTGATTTGTCTAATCTTAGCAATTTCTTCTTAGCTAGCTACATAGCCGTCTTTGTATCAAAGATAATTGCGTAATTATCGTATTTCGTCATCCTAACGTAGTCTACACTGCTATCTGCCCAGCAGCTAGCCAGCTAGCTAACGTCCACAGTCTACTGAATAGCAGCACTGTAGAAACTATTACCCTCAACTGAACGACTTGATTAGTGTAGTGTTAGCTAGCTACATAGTTGTCTTTGCTGTCTTCGTATCCAAGATAATTGTGTAGTTTAGAGTGTGTAGTTTGAGAGTGATTATCTTAATTTACCGAGGTTAGCTAGCCAGCTATTTGTCGTCCTTAACGTAGGAGACACTGCTAGCTAGCCAACAGCTAGCCAACGTCTACCGAATAGAACTCAACAACCCGGTCGCATTCCGCCTCGCTCCACAGGTAGTATCACATTTTCATTTAATTTCATTACAGTACAACGGTTTGATTTGTTGATCGTAGCTAGCTACATAGCTAGCTACATAGCCGTCTCTGTATCAAAGATAATTGTGTAGTCTAGAGCGATTTTCTAGGTTAGCTAGCCAGCTATTGTCGTTCTTTTAACGCAACGTAACGTAATCAACACTGCTAGCTAGCCAGCTAGCCCCCGAATCAACAACGCAGCCACTGCCAGCTAGCCTACAAAGTCAACAACGCAGCCACTGCCAGCTAGCCTACTTCAGCAGTACTGTATCATTTTAATCATTTTAGTTTTTTAATAAGATTCTTGCTACGTAAGCTCAACTTTCTGAACATTCGAGACGTGTAGTCCACTTGTCATTCCAATCTCCTTTGCATTAGCGTAGCCTCTTAACTATGTGTCTGTCTATCCCTGTTCTCTCCTCTCTGCACAGACCATACAAACGCTCCACACCGCGTGGCCGCGGCCACCCTAATCTGGTGGTCCCAGCGCGCACGACCCACGTGGAGTTCCAGGTCTCCGGTAGCCTCTGGAACTGCCGATCTGCGGCCAACAAGGCAGAGTTCATCTCAGCCTATGCCTCCCTCCAGTCCCTCGACTTCTTGGCACTGACGGAAACATGGATCACCACAGACAACACTGCTACTCCTACTGCTCTCTCTTCGTCCGCCCACGTGTTCTCGCACACCCCCGAGAGCTTCTGGTCAGCGGGGTGGTGGCACCGGGATCCTCATCTCTCCCAAGTGGTCATTCTCTCTTTCTCCCCTTACCCATCTGTCTATCGCCTCCTTTGAATTCCATGCTGTCACAGTTACCAGCCCTTTCAAGCTTAACATCCTTATCATTTATCGCCCTCCAGGTTCCCTCGGAGAGTTCATCAATGAGCTTGATGCCTTGATAAGCTCCTTTCCTGAGGACGGCTCACCTCTCACAGTTCTGGGCGACTTTAACCTCCCCACGTCTACCTTTGACTCATTCCTCTCTGCCTCCTTCTTTCCACTCCTCTCCTCTTTTGACCTCTCCCTCTCACCTTCCCCCCTACTCACAAGGCAGGCAATACGCTCGACCTCATCTTTACTAGATGCTGTTCTTCCACTAACCTCATTGCAACTCCCCTCCAAGTCTCCGACCACTACCTTGTATCCTTTTCCCTCTTGCTCTCATCCAACACTTCCCACACTGCCCCTACTCGGATGGTATCGCGCCGTCCCAACCTTCGCTCTCTCTCCCCCGCTACTCTCTCCTCTTCCATCCTATCATCTCTTCCCTCTGCTCAAACCTTCTCCAACCTATCTCCTGATTCTGCCTCCTCAACCCTCCTCTCCTCCCTTCTGCATCCTTTGACTCTCTATGTCCCCTATCCTCCAGGCCGGCTCGGTCCTCCCCTCCCGCTCCGTGGCTCGACGACTCATTGCGAGCTCACAGAACAGGGCTCCGGGCAGCCGAGCGGAAATGGAGGAAAACTCGCCTCCCTGCGGACCTGGCATCCTTTCACTCCCTCCTCTCTACATTTTCCTCTTCTGTCTCTGCTGCTAAAGCCACTTTCTACCACTCTAAATTCCAAGCATCTGCCTCTAACCCTAGGAAGCTCTTTGCCACCTTCTCCTCCCTCCTGAATCCTCCTCCCCTCCCCCTCCTCCCTCTCTGCAGATGACTTCGTCAACCATTTTGAAAAGAAGGTCGACGACATCCGATCCTCGTTTGCTAAGTCAAACGACACCGCTGGTTCTGCTCACACTGCCCTACCCTGTGCTCTGACCTCTTTCTCCCCTCTCTCTCCAGATGAAATCTTGCGTCTTGTGACGGCCGGCCGCCCAACAACCTGCCCGCTTGACCCTATCCCCTCCTCTCTTCTCCAGACCATCTCCGGAGACCTTCTCCCTTACCTCACCTCGCTCATCAACTCATCCCTGACCGCTGGCTACGTCCCTTCCGTCTTCAAGAGAGCGAGAGTTGCACCCCTTCTGAAAAAACCTACACTCGATCCCTCCGATGTCAACAACTACAGACCAGTATCCCTTCTTTCTTTTCTCTCCAAAACTCTTGAACGTGCCGTCCTTGGCCAGCTCTCCCGCTATCTCTCTCAGAATGACCTTCTTGATCCAAATCAGTCAGGTTTCAAGACTAGTCATTCAACTGAGACTGCTCTTCTCTGTATCACGGAGGCGCTCCGCACTGCTAAAGCTAACTCTCTCTCCTCTGCTCTCATCCTTCTAGACCTATCGGCTGCCTTCGATACTGTGAACCATCAGATCCTCCTCTCCACCCTCTCCGAGTTGGGCATCTCCGGCGCGGCCCACGCTTGGATTGCGTCCTACCTGACAGGTCGCTCCTACCAGGTGGCGTGGCGAGAATCCGTCTCCTCACCACGTGCTCTCACCACTGGTGTCCCCCAGGGCTCTGTTCTAGGCCCTCTCCTATTCTCGCTATACACCAAGTCACTTGGCTCTGTCATAACCTCACATGGTCTCTCCTATCATTGCTATGCAGACGACACACAATTAATCTTCTCCTTTCCCCCTTCTGATGACCAGGTGGCGAATCGCATCCCTGCATGTCTGGCAGACATATCAGTGTGGATGACGGATCACCACCTCAAGCTGAACCTCGGCAAGACGGAGCTGCTCTTCCTCCCGGGGAAGGACTGCCCGTTCCATGATCTCGCCATCACGGTTGACAACTCCACTGTGTCCTCCTCCCAGAGCGCTAAGAACCTTGGCGTGATCCTGGACAACACCCTGTCGTTCTCAACTAACATCAAGGCGGTGGCCCGTTCCTGTAGGTTCATGCTCTACAACATCCGCAGAGTACGACCCTGCCTCACACAGGAAGCGGCGCAGGTCCTAATCCAGGCACTTGTCATCTCCCGTCTGGATTACTGCAACTCTCTGTTGGCTGGGCTCCTGCCTGTGCCATTAAACCCCTACAACTCATCCAGAACGCCGCAGCCCGTCTGGTGTTCAACCTTCCCAAGTTCTCTCACGTCACCCCGCTCCTCCGCTCTCTCCACTGGCTTCCAGTTGAAGCTCGCATCCGCTACAAGACCATGGTGCTTGCCTACGGAGCTGTGAGGGGAACGGCACCTCAGTACCTCCAGGCTCTGATCAGGCCCTACACCCAAACAAGGGCACTGCGTTCATCCACCTCTGGCCTGCTCGCCTCCCTACCACTGAGGAAGTACAGTTCCCGCTCAGCCCAGTCAAAACTGTTCGCTGCTCTGGCCCCCCAATGGTGGAACAAACTCCTTCACGACGCCAGGACAGCGGAGTCAATCACCACCTTCCGGAGACACCTGAAACCCCACCTCTTTAAGGAATACCTAGGATAGGATAAAGTAATCCTTCTCACCCCCCCCTCCTTAAAAGATTTAGATGCACTATTGTAAAGTGGCTGTTCCACTGGATGTCATAAGGTGAATGCACCAATTTGTAAGTCGCTCTGGATAAGAGCGTCTGCTAAATGACTTAAATGTAAATGTAATGGTAGCAGCACAATATGACAACATGGTAGCAGCACAATATGACAACATGGTAGCAGCACAATATGACAACATGGTAGCAGCACAATATGACAACAACACAGCATGATAGCAACACAACATGACTCCATAAAGCAAGTACTGCAGGCTCTAGTTTTATCTTATCTTGATTATTTTTGGGACGGCAGGGTAGACTAGTGGTTAGAGCGTTGGACTAGTAACCGGAAGTTTGCAAGTTCAAACCCCTGAGCTGACAAGGTACAAATCTGTCGTTCTGCCCCTGAACAGACAGTTAACCCACTGTTCCTAGGCCGTCATTGAAAATAAGAATTTGTTCTTAACTGACTTGCCTAGTTAAATAAAGGTAAAATAAATTGTCAAGAAGAAAGACCTAGTTAAGCTGCAGCTGGCCCAGAACATAGCAGCACATCTTGCTCTTCAGTTGAGGAAAGACTGACTGCATCACTTCTTGTTTTTATAAGAAACAATGTGTTGGAAATTCCTAATTGTTTGCACAGTCAACTTATACACAGCACTGACACACACACTACTTCACCAGACATGCCACCAGGGGTCTTTTCACAGTCCCCAGGTCCATAACAAATTAAAGGAAACATACAGTAGTATACACAGCCATGAGTGCATGGAACTCCCTTCCATCTTAAATAGCATAAGTGAACAGCAAACCTGGTTTCAAAACACAAATAAAGCAACACCTCACAGCACAACACCTCTCCCCCATGTGACCTACCTGTTGTGTGTATGAACTGACATATATGTGTAACTAATAGATGCACACACAAACTACTTGTGAATGTTTTTAAATCTATGTAAATTGTGAAGTATTTTGTCTGTAATGTATTTTTCGTTATATGTCGGACACCAGTAAGACTAGCTGTCACCATTGGCGTCGTCTAATGGGGATCCTAATTAATAAAATCAAACATGGTAGCAACACAACATGACAACAACACAACATCATGGTAGCAACACTACATGACAACACATCATGGTAGCAACACAACATGACAACACATCATGGTAGCATCGCTACATGGTAGCAACACTACATGACAACAACACATCATGGTAGCAACACTTCATGACAACAACACATCATGGTAGCATCGCTACATGACAACAACACATCATGGTAGCAACACTACATGACAACAACACATCATGGTAGCAACACTACATGACAACAACACATCATGGTAGCAACACTACATGACAACAACACATCATGGTAGCAACACTACATGGCAGAAGCATAACATGTCAGCAGCAAAAACATTGTTAGGCACAGACAACAGCACAAATTTAAAAAATCCACAAAAAAATGCATCACACGAACCAGCCACAAGTGTCATTAAGTGTCCATGATTGAGTTTTTGAGTTTAGAGATGGAAATAAAACTGTCCAGTTTGAGTGTTTTGTTGCAGCTTGTTCCAGTTGCTAGCTGCAGTGAACTGAAAAGAGGAGTGACCAAGGGAAGTGGGTGCTTTGGTGATTTTTAACAGAATGTGACTGGCAGAACGGGTGCTGTATGTGGAGGATGAGGGTTGCAGTAGGTATCTCAGATAGGGGGGAGTGAGGCCTAAAAGGGTTTTATAAATAAGCATCAACCAGTGGGTCTTGCGCCGCGTATACAGAGATGGCCAGTTTACAGAGGAGTATAGAGTGCAGTGATGTGTCCTATAAGGAACATTGGTGGCAAATCTGCCTCTCGAGAGCCCCCTTACCTACTAATGTATAAATTACGTCTCCGTAATCTAGTATGGGTAGAATGGTCCTTTGAATCAGAGTGAGGAAACCAAGTCTAGATTTAACCTTTGCCTGCAGCTTGGATATGTGCTGAGAGACGGACAGTGTACTGTCTATCCATACTCCCAAGTACTTGTATGAGGAGACTAACTCAAGCTCTAAACCCTCAGAGGTAGTCATCACACCAAATCACATGACCTTTGTTTTGGAGGTGTTCAGAACAAGGTTTAGGGCACAGAACGCTATGTTGTAAAGTGTTAAACACACAAGTATGACTGTATCATCTGCATATAAGTGGATGAGAGTGATTCCTAGAGATTCCTAGAGCCTGAACTTTGTTGTTGATTTAAATTGAGAAGAGCGTGGGGCCTAGGCTTGAGTCCTTGGTGACAGGCAGTGGCTGAGACAGCAGATAGGTGAGACAGATGAGAGAGGTAGTTAGCAAACCAGGCCAAAGACCCTCAGACACCAATAGTCCTTAGCCGACCCACAAGAATGGAACGGTCTACCCGTATCAAAAGCTTTGGCCAAGTCAATAAAAATAACAGCACAAGACTGCTTAGAGTCAATGGCAGAGGTGACATAATTTAGGACCTTACGGTTGTAGTATCCATAACCAAAGCGGAAACCAGATTGCGTAACAGAGAGAATACTATAGACATCAAGAATGCCAGTCAGTTGATTATTGACAAGTTTTCCCAACATGGTGCGGCAGGTTAGCCTAGTGGTTAGAGCGTTGGATTAGTAACCGAAATGTTGCAAGTTCAAATCCCTGAGCAGACAATGTACAAATCTGTCCTTCTGCCTCTGAACAGGCAGTTAACCCACTGTTCCTAGTCTGTCATTGAAAATAAGAATTTGTTCCTAACTGACTTGCCTAGTTAAATAAAGGTAAAAAAATAAGCAGGGCAAGATAGAAATCGGCCTATAACAGAGAGCATTAGCTTGATCTCCCCCTTTAAATAAACAACACACCATGGCTGCCTTCCAAGCACTGGGAACCTCCCCAGAGAGGAGAGACAGGTTAAAAAGGTGAGAGATGGGCTCGGCGATGATAAGGGCTTCAACCTTAAAGAAGAAAGGGTCTAAACCATCTGACCCAGATGTTTTTTTGGGGGTCAAGCTTAAGGAGCTTCTTTAGCACCTCAGACTGCAGGGAGAAGCTGTGTAGGGCGGCAGGGAAAAAAGAGGGAGGAGCATCAGGGCTAGTCGAATTAGAAGGGCTGGGAGATGAAGAAGTGTTGGACGGGCAAGGAGGCATGGCTAAGTCAAATAGGATTCTTGACTTAATGAAGTGGTGAGTAGTCTAGGTCTAAAAGGCTTCTTAACAGCTTCTGCCCCCAAGCCATAAGACTCCTGAACAGCTAATCAAATGGCTACCCAGACTATTTGCAGGTCATGAAGGAAGGTTTGCTCATTAAAAGTTTTCAGCAAGCGTCTATAATAAATAAGGACAGGTTGTTTAACTGAGCATTACAAACACAAGCCTTCAAACAGTGATCACTAAGGTCATTACAGAAAACACCAGACTGATACCTATCAGGATTATATGTGAGGATAACAGCAAGGAGAGTAGCCTTTTCTGGGTGTTTGGGGTCATACCTGCAATGGATAGCCAATTCAGATTTTTTGTTGTTGGGTTTTTTCTATATTTTTTGATACATCATGTTTCTGCCATCTTCCCACTACTGAAAAGAGTGATAACTAACCTGGTTTTTGATGAACATTTCTACTTCGTCAAGTTGGAGGCGCAGGATATACTGCTCACTCTGGACCGTGCCCTAATCCCCGAGAGTCGGAAAAGAAAAAGGTGGCTTAAGAGAGGTCAACGTGCTGGCACCCTGATGAGTTCATGAACAGCTTCTACCCTCCGTTCTATTGGCAAATGTACAATCATTGGAGAACAAACTGGACAAGCTCTGTTTGAGACTAACCTATCAACGGGACCTGAAGAACTTTAACATATCCTATGTTACTCTGAGTCGTGACTGAACAAGGACATAATATACATCTTGCTAGATTTTCCATGTATCGGCAGTACAGAACGGCAGAGATGGGTAAGCTCAAGGGGGGAGGCGAGTGTCTCTTTGACTTAGAATACCTCATGAGAAGCTTTAGATCATACAATTTACCAAGAGGGTTTTAATCTATATTTTTTGTAGCCGTCTATTTACCACCACAAACCGATGCTGGCACGAACAAGAAATGGACAAGTGGACAAGAAAATGGACAAGAAAATCAGATCCTCCTCTCCACCCTCTCCGAGTTGGGCATCTCCGGCGCGGCCCACGCTTGGATTGCGTCCTACCTGACAGGTCGCTCCTACCAGGTGGCGTGGCGAGAATCTGTCTCCTCACCACGCGCTCTCACCACTGGCGTCCCCCAGGGCTCTGTTCTAGGCCCTCTCCTATTCTCGCTATACACCAAGTCACTTGGCTCTGTCATAACCTCACATGGTCTCTCCTATCATTGCTATGCAGACGACACACAATTAATCTTCTCCTTTCCCCCTTCTGATGACCAGGTGGCGAATCGCATCTCTGCATGTCTGGCAGACATATCAGTGTGGATGACGGATCACCACCTCAAGCTGAACCTCGGCAAGACGGAGCTGCTCTTCCTCCCGGGGAAGGACTGCCCGTTCCATGATCTCGCCATCACGGTTGACAACTCCATTGTGTCCTCCTCCCAGAGCGCTAAGAACCTTGGCGTGATCCTGGACAACACCCTGTCGTTCTCAACTAACATCAAGGCGGTGGCCCGTTCTTGTAGGTTCATGCTCTACAACATCCGCAGAGTAAGACCCTGCCTCACACAGGAAGCGGCGCAGGTCCTAATCCAGGCACTTGTCATCTCCCGTCTGGATTACTGCAACTCGCTGTTGGCTGGGCTCCCTGCCTGTGCCATTAAACCCCTACAACTCATCCAGAACGCCGCAGCCCGTCTGGTGTTCAACCTTCCCAAGTTCTCTCACGTCACCCCGCTCCTCCGCTCTCTCCACTGGCTTCCAGTTGAAGCTCGCATCCGCTACAAGACCATGGTGCTTGCCTACGGAGCTGTGAGAGGAACGGCACCTCAGTACCTCCAGGCTCTGATCAGGCCCTACACCCAAACAAGGGCACTGCGTTCATCCACCTCTAGCCTGCTCGCCTCCCTACCACTGAGGAAGTACAGTTCCCGCGCAGCCCAGTCAAAACTGTTCGCTGCTCTGGCCCCCCAATGGTGGAACAAACTCCCTCACGACGCCAGGACAGCGGAGTCAATCACCACCTTCCGGAGACACCTGAAACCCCACCTCTTTCAGGAATACCTAGGATAGGATAAAGTAATCCTTCTCACCCCCTTAAAAGATTTAGATGCACTATTGTAAAGTGGCTGTTCCACTGGATGTCTTAAGGTGAATGCACCAATTTGTAAGTCGCTCTGGATAAGAGCGTCTGCTAAATGACTTAAATGTAAATGTAAATGTAAAATGCTCATCCAGAGGCGTCACTCCTAGTGGCCAGTGATTTTAACGCAGGGAAACTCTGAAAATCTGTCTTACCCTTACTACAGCCAAAAAAGCTATATATCACCTTCATTCTCCCTCACCCTCCATTTGGCAAATCTGACCATAACTATATCCACTTGATTCCTGCTTGCAAGCAAAAACTCAAACAGAAAGTACCAGTGACACTCTCAACACGGAAGTGGTCCGAGGAAGTGGCTACTAAAGCTACAGGTTCGCTAGCACAGACTGGAATATGTTCTGGGATTCATCCGATGGCATTGAGGAGTTCACGACATCCGTCACCAGCTTCATTAACAAGTGCATCGATGACGTCATCCCCACAGTGACCATACGTACATATCCCAACCAGAAACCATGGATTACAGGCAACATTTGTGCTGAGATAAAGGCTAGAGCTGCCACATTTAAGGAGTGGGACACTAATCAGGGTGCTTATAAGAAATCCCCCTATGATTTCCGACCAACAATCAAACCGACAAAGCATCAACACAAAACTAAAATCGAATCCTACAGCACCAGCTCTGAAGCGCGTTGGATGTGGCAGGGCTGGCAAACTATCATGGATTACAAAGGGAAACCCAGCCGCGAGGTGCCCAGTGACAAGAGCCTACCAGATGAGCTAAATGCATTCAATTCTCACTTTGAAGCAAGCAAAACTGAATCATGCATGAGAGCACCAGCTGTTCCAGACAACTGTGTGATAATGCTCTCTGTAGCCAATATGAGTAAGACCTTTAAACAGGTTAACATTCACAAGGCTGCAGGGCCAGACGGATTACCAGGGCATGTACTGACCATCTGGCAAGTGTCTTAACAAACATTTTCAACCTCTCACTGACCTTGTCAGAAATACCTACATGTTTTCCGCTACAAGACCATGGTGCTTGCCTACGGAGCTGTGAGGGGAACGGCACCTCAGTACCTCCAGGCTCTGATCAGGCCCTACACCCAAACAAGGGCACTGCGTTCATCCACCTCTGGCCTGCTCGCCTCCCTACCACTGAGGAAGTACAGTTCCCGCTCAGCCCAGTCAAAACTGTTCGCTGCTCTGGCCCCCCAATGGTGGAACAAACTCCCTCACGACGCCAGGACAGCGGAGTCAATCACCACCTTCCGGAGACACCTGAAACCCCACCTCTTTAAGGAATACCTAGGATAGGATAAAGTAATCCTTCTCACCCCCCCCCCCCTTAAAAGATTTAGATGCACTATTGTAAAGTGGCTGTTCCACTGGATGTCATAAGGTGAATGCACCAATTTGTAAGTCGCTCTGGATAAGAGCGTCTGCTAAATGACTTAAATGTAATGTAAATGTAATGTTTCGAGCAGACCACCATAGTCCCTGTGCCCAAGAACGTCAAAGTAACCTGTGTAATTGACTATTGTTCCGTAACACTCACATCTGTAGCAATGAAATGCTTTGAAAGGCTAGTCATGGCTCACACCATCACCCAGACACACTGGACCCACTCCAATTCACATATCTCCCCAACAGATCCACAGATGACACAATCTCCATTACACTTCACACTGCTCAGTGTAGTTATGTACATACACATCTACCTCAATGACCTCGTACCCCTGCACATCCACTCAGTACTGCTGCCCAGTGTATAGAGCAATCGCTGCTCATTGTGTATTTATCATTACTTTTATTATTACGGGTTTTACTTTTCTATTATTTCTCTATTTTCTTTCTCTCTGCGTTGTTGGGAAGGGCCCGTAAGAGGGGGGAGTCCCGTGATTTTAGGATCCTTATGGGCCCTGGTCAAATGTAGTAGACTAAAAAGGGAGCCATTGGGACACAAACACACATTGTCTCAGTGTGGTAACTAATCGGTGTCTACGGTGGCGATCAACTCTCTCTCTGACTCAGTTCTTCTCTGTCACCGGGCCCTATTATCCTCCTGTACATAGAAGGAAGGGAGCTATAGAATTCTCCTGCAACTCTCCAACAGTTCCATTTAGAATTCTGGAGCCCGGCAGCGAAGCCAAGGGCAGGTCTCACGGCTGCTTGTGTTCCTCAAGAGTATATGTGTGTTTTCTGTGTGCTATACGTGATTGTATGTGTGTGTGTGTGTGTTTTACTGCGTGTGTATGCACACACAAGTAGTTGTGTATATGTGTGTGTGTGTGTGTACAACTGCATCTTAATTCCAATGTAATCACCCCCATCATCCACTCCAAATGGAGAAGTGAATCTCAGTGGAAAGGGGAGCGGAGTGGAGGAGAGGCGGAGAATGAGGCTTTGGAATCTGTTTATGATATTATTGAGACAAAGCCACCTCTGCATAATTCATGACACGAGCGAGATAAGGGGATGAGGCGTGCGAATCAGTCCCGTGTGATGCTTTTATCATAACAGATCAAGTGCAGGCTGACAACTTGGTGGTGGGTCTGTGTCGTGTGTGTGTCGTGTGTGTGTCGTGTGTGTGTGTGTGTGTGTGTGTGTGTGTGTGTGTGTGTGTGTGTCGTGTGTGTGTTGCCTTTGTGTTCATGCCTGCATATACAGAAGGGAATTGGCGATTGGAGTTGACAGCAGAGTGGATTATATCTGCTCTGCCTGGGTATTGCTGCTCCACTGCGTCACTGAAACACACTTCACCATAGGGATACGCTTTGTATTAAGCTCCGGTGTTAAGTCGACACCGGCTGCTGGAGGCAAGCACACGTGACAAAATCAATGTTTCTCTCTCCCTACACTTCCTCAAGGTCGTGTCTTTACTCAGCAGTGAACACAATACAATACTTAGCCCCTGACTATCATCACTGACTGATAGGGAGCCTGAAGAATGTAAGCTCTTCTATTTTCAGACCGGAGACCAGACACTTCTGGCCCTGAGCTAAGTAACGAACTTTCATCACTCAAAGATTGCATCTGAAATGGCACCCTATTTCCTGTATAGTGCACCACTTTTGACAAGACGGCCCTGGTTCAAAGTAGTGCACTATATAGGGGGCTTGTCTACTTAATATGTTCTATTTTGGGACCTGGTCGTCAGCAGAGACACTGTGTTGTCACACTGACTAGCATTTGAATGGAACCCTCACTCAAAGGTAGAGGCTATTGAGGCCATAGAGACATACTGTACACTATAAAATGCTTCATTGGCACGTAGGAATGTCTGTCTCAGGCCATTCTAAAGGTTTGATGACTCTGAGCCTTCATGTCGCTGTTGATGACCTTTGAGGATACTTTTCTTTTTTGTCTTCTACATTCCTTCACATTTTCTTCTTTGTTATGATTGACAGTTCAGCCCGCTTTTGGTAGGTGACAGCACCTCAGACTAGAGGCAGCAACAACTTCAGCTATGTTCACAATGCTTTCCGTCTGAACATAGATCTGTGCCCCAGCAAATGTCAATGTAAGTGCCCACCATCCCTCTCCAGTGTATTGAACATGAACACCAGTAAGCACTTTACCCTCCCTTTAGTTTTCAAAGTGGCCCAACACATAGCCAGACACCACGGGGGAGAAAAGCATAGCAGTACTATGCTTGTCCTTAAACCACCCTTTGACCTCAAACTCCAGTCATTATGGAGCTCTCTATGATTTCAGCACTCTCCTGTGAAACAAGATGGCACACCTGTCAAAACACAACAAACTCAGCACGGTAATGCAGTCAAATGTCTAACCTGTACATGCAACCAGACAGCTGGGGACGCTACTTTACATTCAACAGCAACACAAACGATGACTGTGGAAGAACTGAAGATGAAGAAGAAAAGCATCCGATTTTCGATTTTTTTTTTTAAACCTTCCTACCTACAGTTCTGGGGTTAGGATTGTTACGGAGGTCAGCGACGCTGCAGAATAGTATACATGTTGAGGCCGGGTGCGAATCTTAAATCGCTCAGGAATGAAGCTGGACTTTTGGGATGCTTGACCTATGGCACGTTTGTGTTACTTTTCACATCGATACTTTTCACATTGAGTCCCAGTATGCCTTGACTCAGAGTGAATTTAGCAATACATTGGGGCAGTACACTGTGGTACACCTACTGTGCTCTTCTACCTGCCTTCCTGTCCATCTCTCCATCCCCTGATGTCTCCCTAATGATGAGCGGGTGGAGAACAGTAGCACTGAAGAGTGGCACTGCACTGCACACACACACACACACACACACATTACCATTCACAGTCACATCTCTTAAAACATCCATTTATCCCAAAAGCTCCTGCTCCAAAACCGGCCAATGAAAGCTCACGCTCATAATTCATGCAATAAAAGGAGGGCTTAGGCTTCCATTTATTTCCTGAATAGTTTCGTTAGGTTTCAATGCATCACTGTCAGTATTGATAGAGTGTGTTTGGAAGCGTGTCTTTTGGTGCTTCGCCAGAGCCACCCAGATCAATTGTTCATCGACAGTTGAGATGAGCTTTCATTGTTCAGAGAAGTGAAGTCTTACACAGGCTGTTACTGCCACCAACTGGTTAGAGCTAGTATTGCACACACTTTCTGTCATCCACAAAACAATTGTCAGCATCAACTAGACGTTGTTATTCTTACTCACGAACACAAGACAACACTGAAAACCAAGTTTCCAAAGGAGACAACAATAACAGTTATACATTATAAACTGGGGGAACTAACTTGAGTCTCTGCAGTCTTCAGTCTGTGATCTCGTCCCTTGATTCCCCAAGGTATTGTTCAGTAGATGGTCCTGGCAGGTCTGGGTTGTATCCAGCTGCCAGTTCATTTTCGTTTCCTCACCAGCTAGCTACAGATTGTAACACCAGATAATGTGATTTGCCCATTTTCTGGAGTAACCATTATACTGAGAGTTATATGCTTGCCTATACAAAATGTCAGCAGAGATTTGTCAACTAAGCTGGTTGGTATTGGCGATACTATCTTTGTTCTCAATTTGTGGAAACTAGAGTCTCAAAATGTCCGTGTCCAGTTGCAGGGGTTCGTTTGAATTTAGAAAATGCTCCGTTATTAAAATAAATGTTTTTCCCTACATGAAGCAACTCAACAATGTGTATGCTGCCATCTTGTCTTTTTGTAATCTTCTCTAATTGATTGAGACAGGTGGGTCCACCCCAAAGTGCTGCATATCATGATGACAGACACCTGTCTCAATCAATGAGAGAAGAGCAGTTGTTGTGGGGGATTAAGTGCTTTGCTCAAGAGCACAAATGCAGGCATCTAGGATTTGATATCAGTTGCTAGCTCACTTCTGAAGACTGACAGACCCAAGACTCAAACTGGCAACAACACAACTTTGCCCTCAGAACAGCCTCAATTCGGTGGGGCATGGCCTCTACAAGTTGTTGAGAGTGTTCCACAGGGTTGCTGGCCCATGTTGACTCCAATGCTTCATTGAGCAGTTGTTGTGGATGCCCTTCGGGTGGTAGACCATTCTTGATACACACAGGAAACTGCTGAGCGTGAAAAACCCAGCAGCATTGTAGACCTATTAAACGCGGATACCTTCACTCCCCTTTAAGACCTACTAAACATGGATACCTTCACTCCCCTTTAAGACCTACTAAACATGGATACCTTCACTCCCCTTTAAGACCTATTAAACACGGATACCTTCACTCCCCTTTAAGACCTACTAAACATGGATACCTTCACTCCCCTTTAAGACCAACTAAACATGGATACCTTCACTCCCCTTTAAGACCTATTAAACACGGATACCTTCACCACCACCAATGCGGCAAACTGTTAAATGTGCTGAAGTCATGTGTGCAAATGAGGGGATAAGACACACACATGTACGTTTCATGTCACATATGTCTGATTCAAAGGATGTGATCCTCTGGTATACACTGCAATGATCCCAAAATGGCACCCTAATCCCTAGTGCACTATTTTTTACTAGAGCCCTAGTGAAAATTACTGCACTGTATAGGGAATAGGGTGACATTTCAGACGCACCTCGGTCTAGCCTTTCTGTGACATGGTGAATGTCATCTAAGCTGCTCTAGTCTATATCTGGTCGAGGCTTGTTTCTCTTCGCACACTACTTTAAGGTCAGACTCTGGCTGTCTTTGATTGGCCCAAGGGCTTCAGTCTATCTGCTCAGGATGAGAAGTTCACTGGGGTTAGTCAGAGTTTGCTGAACACGTTTTCATTTGATACACTGTATCCACAAATGTAATATGCTATTTAAATGCCACGGGTAAAGGTTAGCCAGTATAGAGAGAGCATGCATAATGTTTCCCCAGGCCGGTGAATGTTTGTGATATGATATCAGGCACTCTTCTTCAAGCCAAGCTATCTGGTATAGTGGGGTATAGTAAGGCCATTCTATTTGTGTGGATGGATGGAAACTGCCTTAGGTGATGTGTGTGTTTTGGACAGTCTTCAAACACACCTGCATTGCATAAATGGGTTCAGAAAGATATTTGCAAGAGCTATAACATCATCATCATTATGCAAGGTCCACTTTCTTCTTCTGCTAATAATGTAAATCTATTTCCATTCCATGCACATTGCCAGAGGTGTGTATAAACGGAATCCTTGTAGGCATGTACATACCCACTGGGCAAAATCTGGCTGAATCAATGTTGTTTCCACATAATAAAATTTAAAAAATGTGATGATGTTGAATCAACGTGGAAAACTGATTGGATTCGCAAAAAGTCATCAACGTAAGTCATCAAAGTAAGTCATCAATGTAAGTCATCAACGTAAGTCATCAACGTAAGTCATCAAAGTAAGTCATCAACATAAGTCATCAATGTAAGTCATCAATGTAAGTCATCAATGTAAGTCATCAACGTAAGTCATCAACGTAAGTCATCAAAGTAAGTCATCAACATAAGTCATCAATGTAAGTCATCAATGTAAGTCATCAATGTAAGTCATCAACGTAAGTCATCAACGTAAGTCATCAACATAAGTCATCAATGTAAGTCATCAATGTAAGTCATCAATGTAAGTCATCAACGTAAGTCATCAACGTAAGTCATCAAAGTAAGTCATCAACATAAGTCATCAACATAAGTCATCAATGTAAGTCATCAACGTAAGTCATCAACGTAAGTCATCAACGTAAGTCATCAACGTAAGGGAATTGACTCCTTTTTCACCCAACTCTAAACCTAAATCCAATGACATGGTAACGTTTTTTGTTGATTTCACATTGAATTCAGGTAAATCAAAACTCGAATTCAGGTAAATCAGAACTAGACGTTGAAATGACGTGTGCCCAGTGGGTGTACAGGTATATACATAAACAGCTCTGACATAAATACATAAATAAAGAAATGGACTCGGGGGTTTAATTATTAACAAGTACACAAGTGTATTTTATTTAACGCAAGCAAGTTTGTTCCTACAGTTTAAAAAAAGCCACTGTTTAAGCCGTTGGCACATGTATGTACAAAACAGATTATGAAGAATCGTACAGCCTGCTACAAAGCATTCTTAGTGAAAGTACAAAAGACTAATATGAGAGGAGAAAGCAGAAAGCATTGTCAGGTTAATACTGAAGAAGTGAATACGCAACATCAGAACAAGTAGTATCTGTTTTATAAGACAGGGCTTTCAAAAATGAATATGACAAACCAAAGGAGGAAGGGAAACAAAATCATTCACGACAACCTAATAGGCTATTTGTTTACTTAGCATAATACTGTTAGCGTAGGAACCACAATGCTGCACATATAAGAAATCAGTTGACTCAGATAGTCCAAGCGTAAAAATGAGAAATGAAAATTATGAAGAGAGAGGATTTTAAAAAACTTTTTGAATCAGTTAAAAACTATTACCACTGAATGCATAACCATGCCACAAATAACACCTAGATTCACGGTTATTTTTAACTAGATAATAGAAGTATTTTTTTCTTGGTTAATAACCAAACGTTGCATGACTACAGTACAGAGATTCAGCTTCAAATCCAAACGCACGTAACATCAAGAAAGAGCTCACGATGGTTGAATAAGTGCACCAAGACATTTTTGTTCTTTTTTTGTTAGCAACGGAATGATGAAACGCTGTACTGCAAAACTAGAGTAGTAGAAAGAGTTAAGACAAAATTTGGTCCATACTCAAGAGTAATATAGTTGTAATTGTTTTATTGACATTTCATGTTTTTTAGTATAGCTTCACAGACAGTCAGGGTTTGGGTCAGTTTTTTTTCAATTCAGTAAATTCTGCAAAAAATGTCAGTTTATTTCCTGAATTGACAGGACATAAATGGAATTGAACCCAACCCTGCAGACGGTTAAGTTATCTCTCAATGTGATATTCAACTGTTTCCACGTGTAGCAATACGGCCGTTTCAGGCCTAAAGCTTGTTCATCCGCTTGCCTTCTAGATTCTGTTACCATATTTATTTCACTGTAATCTCTGAAATGGACGTTCACAAGAATATCACCAAACTTTGACCAATGAAATGAATGACCTGAAATTGAAGCGTCTCACATATATGTATATATTTATATACCGTAGATATATATACAGAGCAGAATACTGACAAAAAAAACATCTCGTATTTTTTCTTCTGATAACTTGCATTTAAAAAGTTGAAGATTAAAACATATACAAATGAAACGTGTAAAATGTTATTTTGTGAGTTATGGCTTGTGATGAATGAGAAAAGTGGTTTTCTACAGAGTTTCCCCCACGGCGAGATCCTGAAAGGCCATTCTATCAGATGAATTTCTACGTCATGTCATTCCCACAAGCCTCTTCTTCTTCCTCCTTATACTACATATCATCATCATCATCTTTATCACTCTGCTGACTTCCACTCAAACAACTGTTTTTCTTTTCACAGTTTCAGAACACTATAATTATTGACAGACAATTTCAATGACTAGGCTACTAAACAAAGCCAGCATACATTTCTGACAGGCCAAGCTACAGTTATAGCAATATGTAAAAAGTCACTTGAAGGAACTTTGTTTTGTTTGAGAATCCCTGGCACTCCCAACCAATAAAGAATTTTCTGAAAAAAAGATTCTGTACATAGTTTTTATACCGGCGATGCTTACTGTTTCGGAAGCTTATTATGCTGTAATTTACCTGTAAATGATACAAGTTCGGTCCCATTTTGGTCTTGTTAAGTGGATATGTTGAAATAAAAATGGATTTTAAAACCTATGTATGATTGGAGCTCCGTTGGATGACGAGTGGTTAGGAACGTATAAATATGTATTACGTGTAAATGTGAATTAAAAAGCGATAAAAACTCAACAGCCCCCAGCCCGACCCCTCCTAAAACCAAACATAAATAAATGTCTCGACGTCGAGATATAGAACAACAAATGGTAAAAAGCAATGACACATTGTAAAAAGATGTGCTACTACTAATATACAAAATGCAAATGGGAAAAAGAAGAGGGGAAGAGGTAGAAGAGGAGAAAGAGGAGAACGGGTAGGGTATGAGAAGAAGAAACGGAGGAGTAAAGAGGAGGAGAAATACAAAGGAAATGGGTTGGTCAGAGAAGACGCACGGTATCCCGTAGGAACGACTTGTCTCGTCACACCCGTAAGCTTAGTGAAGTCGAAACCCCCCACAACACGACACCACAACCCCCCTTACACTTGTGCCCCTACGAACATAAACACCAGACATTGAATAGCTTGTGTGGTTTCTGTGTGTGTTCTGCTGCGTGTGTGTCATGGACGTGTGTGTGTGTGTGTGTGTGTGTGTGTGTGTGTGTGTGTGTGTGTGTGTGTGTGTGTGTGTGTGTGTGTGTGTGGAGAGGGAGGGAAGGATAGGGGGACGGGACGGGTCGTGTGCTTTAGGTGTAGGCATTGAGACGCTCTTTAGAGCGAGTGGAGTGGATGTCGTGGAGCTCCTGCTCCTCCTTGGACTTGATGTCCTCGTACTTCTGCATCCGACACGCGTCCTTCACGTAGGCCCAGTTAGCAGACAGTACCATTAGGTAGTGGACCTGTATTAGAGGGACACATGGGTTACAGGGATGTTAGTGGGAGGATTGTTAATGAATTAGGCTGAAACAGAGTTAGTTAGATGATTAGACAAAGCTGTAACCAAAAACCCAAAGCAGATCGTTTAGTGGCACTGTGCCTTCACTGGTTTCAAACCGAAAACAAACCAACCAAACTTTAAGGGATGGATTAGTTGATCAACCTTATTCTTTAGTGAGCTCTGTGTCTGTTACGGCTGTGTCAGCAGTTGTGCTAGTCAGGTGAACGGGGCGTGACAGGAGAGCCCGGTTATCAATATACCCATCGATAGCAACCAGAGGGGCTTGGTTATTATGATCAGTGGTGCCAGCAAAGCATATTTTAGTGAATAACAACAGAATCATGTGACGTGACCGATGACAGAGCTGGCGATGCTTTGGGGGCGACCCCTAAGCTCCGAGGTTCAGAGTTCAGTTCGGCCATGTCGATATCGAGGCGGTCGGCTCCTCTCAGCTCCTGACGGCGTACAGTGATGTCACTGAGACCACTGAGGTCAGGGGTAAAGGTGATGGGCCAACCGATAGGCCCCCGTCAGAAGCGGGTGCAGTATTTGCCCAGACTCTGAGACGTCAGGAGGACATTGTTACGGATGAGGACCGTGGCAGCTGACGCCTGTTCCTCATCAGACCAGAGAGGAAGAGAAAAGGAGAGAAGCAGTTATTGGACTCTGGGTCGCGTTCATTAGGCACCAAATGGAAGAAGAAGGACTGAAACAGGTGGCGACTGCGTTGAGCGCCCGACCCTGATGTGTTTCTGCAGTAACTCTTTTCTCCACTAGGTGGCAGTGAGGTGTCAGTGATCAGCCAACCAGAGCATCTGCTGCAGAGGTTCTGAAGAAGTAGTTATGAGGTAATTAAATAAAGAAAAACACCTGCACTCCTCTGGTCCAGTGTATGACATTTATCTATTGATGATATTGTGTTGTAATGATGATGTGAAGATTCACATGCCTAACGAATTCCCTAAGCTTGGGATAAATAGGTTATTACATTATTTTGTTATATAATGACATGACCCAAACTCATCATGAATAAACAGACTGACCAAGATAGATCCAAGTTGGAGATACAGACAGTACTTCTACAATACAATCTCACAATGATCTCAGATAATTTATCACAGAAAATATTAGACGAGAAGATGGTACATCAATATTGTCTATGCAAATTGATTTCTTACCCGTTTTCTAAACCTTCGCTCTCGGTGAGAACTAACACGAACACACTTAGGTGAGTCATCCCCTTGTGTATTACCATAGACATCCACTGGGTGGCCAAAGAGCACACAGTTGGGCCACAGACACAGACTTTGTGTTGTGAAGAGCCACTCCCGCCCAAATTGATTACCATTTCATTTACTCTTGTCTTTTATAGTCCTCAGACAACTCAGCAACAATGACCTATTTTGTAGATTTAAAACATTACGTCATGGGTCTAAGGACTGGAAATGTATGACGTTGTTTATATTTTGTGCTAACAGGAAGCTGTTATGGGCATATCTAGTTGATGACAACCAAACCATAAGAAACTGGTGTCATTGATGTTTCGACAAAACATTTCTCTGTTATTTTCACTGTGAACATATGTTTTTGTTTAAAAAGGAACTAGATACCGAATAACAGCCTTCATTAAATGTGTATCCTTCCACCCTGGCTACAGACGCAGCAGTCTTCTCCAGTGAAGATGGTTGCTCCAGTCCTCACCATCACTTAGCTGCTCTCAACAAGCCGATTTCTTCTTCCCCAGTTTCCATGGCAACTGCGCCCTGTGCTTCTCCATCGCTAGGGTAACACCTCCCTCTAATCAACAGCTCTCGCTCTCTCTCTCACACTCTCGCTATGTCTTACTCTCTGTGTGTCTCTCTCTCTCTCTCTCACTCTCTGTCGCTATTTCTTACTCTCTCTCACTCTCTGTCGCTATGTCTTACTCTCTCTCACTCTCTTTCGCTATGTCTTACTCTCTCTCACTCTCTGTCGCTATGTCTTTCTCTCTGTCGCTATGTCTCTCTCTCTCTCTCTCACTCTCTCACTCTCTGTCACTATGTCACTATGTCTTACTCTCTGTGTCTCTCTCTCTCTCTCTCTCAATCACTCAATGTCTCTCTCTGTCTGTGTATCACTCGATCACTCTGTCTCTGTTTTGCACTTTCTCCATCTGCCACGCTCTTAACACTGGGAGGAACTATTTCAAAGGCAGCAGCCTAAAAAACAGTCCGTTTTTCCTCCCAATTACCAATCTCTTGAATCCCTAGAAGTATAACCTTTGGTATGTCCCCACACAACAAGACAATCCTCTCCCACTAAGGTGTACCCTGCCTGCCTAGCTTTATGTGTTCAGACAGAGGGGAGGGAACAGAGTGGCGATGCTATCAACAGACATTTAAGGACCAATAGGCAGGTCACTCAACCCTCAGACATAAAGTAGAGCTATCATTGTCTCACCATGGCGATGACTGCAGCCCCAGCTCCGGCCAGGGCACAGACGAACAAGTGGAAAGTCATGTCCAGCTGAAAGACAATCAGACACAACACAGCTTTATTAGTCACCAGGAAATGAAGACAACTAACAACATCGGTGCTTGTTTTGTTGGTATTCAAAATGAGACACAAAGCATCGTTCCAACTTGTCATGTCTGTGTTTACAATATTTCCAGGTCATGTTGAGATTAAAAAACTGAATGACAGAGCGGTTGCTTTGAGAGTGAGACAGGGCAAGACGTATTAAGATTTGTCCCAGTGCAACATTAGCTCACTTTTTCAAAGGGAATTAAACGGAGGTAGGACAAAAGGATAAAGGAGGATAAAGGTTCGACAGAAAGACAGGCTAATCTTTATTAAGCTAAGTTTTTTGTTCCCTTTCCACAAGAGGTTAAAGTTCAAACCCCATAGAAATCTGGTAGCGCCACTACACTCATCACACTCACACAAAGCACCATTTAAAAAGACAGAGGAACCCGATAGCAGTGTTCCCAATCCTAGTCCTGGGGGCCCAAAGGGGCACGTGTTGTGTTTCTGGACCTAACACTGACACACCTAACTCAAATCAATGGCTTTGACGATGAGTTGATTGGTTGAATCAAGTGTGTGAGCGTTAGGGCAAAAGCCAAAAAGTGCATTTTGTTCCCCAGAGCCAGGATCGGGAAACACTTTCCTAAAGCATTTCTGATTTGAGAAAACTTATTCCAGCTCTATGGACAGACAGCCTTCAATGTGAGAGAGGAGCCTAACCCCTGAGGTGCGGCGATCACTAAAGTTCACAGCCAGCAGAACCTCGCCTCCCCCCTTCATCGCTCCCCAGCCACACACATCCTTACCTCGTTAGACTCACACATCTTAAAGAACTTTTCGGAGCCCGTGCACACCTTCCTCTCCTCCCCGATAGTTACCATGCCTGCGAGGAAAAACAACAACCCAGTTCACATTTACATTTCAAGTGACTTAGCTTGGCAGGCGCTTCGATCCACAGAGACCTAACAACAGCTACTGCGGCGAGTTACAACAAACACTCATGTTAAAGGGCTGTAAAATAGATCTCCTTCAGGAGCATTAAATAGCTGCAATGAAATGTAAAGAATACTGATTGAATTGTGTGCCCGCGATGTGAGAAGACTAAACGACACACTATCCAGTATAGTATGCTCTATAGGTCATCTTCTTGTCAGACATCTTATCCACATTCATGATAGAACACAAACAAACAACTGGAAATAAACCACCAAAGCCCTGGTTAACCACTGCCAGTGTCAGTGACTGTGTACGTATACTGTGAATGGCAACGGTGGTGTGAATGGATGGCGGCGCCACCCGGGCCCGCCCCTTACCAAACTGGCGCAGGTCCAGGCAGAGGTTGGCCCCCTCCACCACGGTGGTGTTCTGACAGATGGTCCAGATGTTAAAGTACATGAAGACGGGCAGCGAGGTGAAGGCTGTCACACCCAACCAGGCCAGGAAGAAGATATAGGTCAACATAATGAACTGCAGGAAGAAACGGAGGACACAAGAGGGAATGGTTCATCAGAGACAGAGGGAAAGTGAGAATGTTAGAGAAGAGCACAGAAGGAAATGAGGGAGGGGAGTAAAGAGAGGGAAGAGAAGAGAGGGAAGAGGGAGGAGAAGGAGGAGAAGGACGGTTCATTAGGAAGAGAGAGGGAGGGAAGAGAGAGAGGAAGGAGAAGAAGGACAGTCCATTAGAAAGAGAGAGGGAGGGGAAGAGAGAGAGGAAGGAGGAGAAGGAAGAGAAGGACGGTTCATTAGAAAGAGAGAGGGAGGGGAAGAGTTAGAGGAAGGATGAGAAGGAAGAGAAGGACAGTCCATTAGGAAGAGAGAGGGAGGGAAAGAGAGAGAGGAAGGACAAGAAGGAAGAGAAGGACGGTTCATTAGGAAGAGAGAGGGAGGGGAAGAGTTAGAGGAAGGATGAGAAGGAAGAGAAGGACGGTCCATTAGAAAGAGAGAGGGAGGGGAAGAGAGAGAGGAAGGAGAAGAAGGACGGTTCATTAGAAAGAGAGAGGGAGGGGAAGAGAGAGAGGAAGGAGGAGAAGGAAGTGAAGGACGGTCCATTAGAAAGAGAGAGGGAGGGGAAGAGAGAGAGGAAGGAGAAGAAGGACGGTTCATTAGAAAGAGAGAGGGAGGGGAAGAGAGAGAGGAAGGAGGAGAAGGAAGTGAAGGACAGTCCATTAGAAAGAGAGAGGGAGGGGAAGAGAGAGAGGAAGGAGGAGAAGGAAGAGAAGGACGGTTCATTAGAAAGAGAGAGGGAGGGGAAGAGAGAGAGGAAGGAGAAGAAGGAAGAGAAGGACGGTTCATTAGGAAGAGAGAGGGAGGGGAAGAAGGACAGTCCATTAGAAAGAGAGAGGGAGGGAAAGAGAGAGAGGAAGGATGAGAAGGAAGAGAAGGAGGGTTCATTAGAAAGAGAGAGGGAGGGGAAGAAAGACAGTCCATTAGAAAGAGAGAGGGAGGGGAAGAGAGAGAGGAAGGAGAAGAAGGACAGTCCATTAGAAAGAGAGAGGGAGGGGAAGAGAGAGAGGAAGGAGAAGAAGGACAGTCCATTAGAAAGAGAGAGGGAGGGGAAGAGAGAGAGGAAGGAGAAGAAGTACGGTTCATTAGAAAGAGAGAGGGAGGGGAAGAGAGTGAGGAAGGAGGAGAAGGAAGTGAAGGACGGTCCATTAGGAAGAGAGAGGGAGGGAAAGAGAGAGAGGAAGGATGAGGAGGAAGAGAAGGACGGTCCATTAGAAAGAGAGAGGGAGGGAAAGAGAGAGAGGAAGGAGGAGAAGGAAGAGAAGGACGGTTCATTAGAAAGAGAGAGGGAGGGGAAGAGTTAGAGGAAGGAGTAGAAGGACGGTCCATTAGGAAGAGAGAGGGAGGGAAAGAGAGAGAGGAAGGATGAGAAGGAAGAGAAGAACGGTTCATTAGAAAGAGAGAGGGAGGGGAAGAGAGAGAGGAAGGAGAAGAAGTACGGTCCATTAGAAAGAGAGAGGGAGGGAAATAGAGAGAGGAAGGATGAGAAGGAAGAGAAGGACGGTTCATTAGAAAGAGAGAGGGAGGGGAAGAGAGAGAGGAAGGAGAAGAAGGACGGTCCATTAGAAAGAGAGAGGGAGGGAAAGAGAGAGAGGAAGGATGAGAAGGAAGAGAAGGACGGTTCATTAGAAAGAGAGAGGGAGGGGAAGAGTTAGAGGAAGGATGAGAAGGAAGAGAAGGACAGTCCATTAGGAAGAGAGAGGGAGGGAAAGAGAGAGAGGAAGGAGAAGAAGGAAGAGAGGGACGGTTCATTAGGAAGAGAGAGGGAGGGGAAGAGTTAGAGGAAGGATGAGAAGGAAGAGAAGGACGGTTCATTAGAAAGAGAGAGGGAGGGGAAGAGAGACAGGAAGGAGAAGAAGGAAGAGAAGGACGGTCCATTAGGAAGAGAGAGGGAAGGAAAGAGGGAAGAGAAGAAGTAAGAGAAGGACAGTCCATTAGGAAGAGAGAGGGAGGGAAAGAGAGAGAGGAAGGATGAGAAGGAAGAGAAGGACAGTTCATTAGAAAGAGAGAGGGAGGGGAAGAGTTAGAGGAAGGATGAGAAGGAAGAGAAGGACGGTTCATTAGAAAGAGAGAGGGAGGGGAAGAGAGAGAGGAAGGAGAAGAAGGAAGAGAAGGACGGTCCATTAGGAAGAGAGAGGGAGGGGAAGAGAGAGAGGAAGGAGAAGAAGAACGGTCCATTAGAAAGAGAGAGGGAGGGAAAGAGAGAGAGGAAGGAGAAGAAGGACGGTCCATTAGAAATAGAGAGGGAGGGAAAGAGGGAAGAGAAGAAGTAAGAGAAGGACGGTTCATTAGGAAGAGAGAGGGAGGGAAAGAGAGAGAGGAAGGAGAAGAAGGACAGTCCATTAGGAAGAGAGAGGGAGGGGAAGAGAGAGGGGAAGGAGAAGAAGGACGATCCATTAGGAAGAGAGAGGGAGGGGAAGAGAGAGAGGAAGGAGAAGAAGGACGGTCCATTAGAAAGAGAGAGGGAGGGGAAGAGAGAGAGGAAGGAGAAGAAGGACGGTCCATTAGAAAGAGAGAGGGAGGGAAAGAGAGAGAGGAAGGAGAAGAAGGACGGTCCATTAGAAAGAGAGAGGGAGGGGAAGAGAGAGAGGAAGGAGAAGAAGGACGGTCCATAAGAAAGAGAGAGGGAGGGGAAGAGAGAGAGGAAGGAGAAGAAGGACGGTCCATTAGAAAGAGAGAGGGATGGAAAGAGAGAGAGGAAGGAGAAGAAGGACGGTCCATTAGAAAGAGAGAGGGAGGGAAAGAGGGAAGAGAAGAAGTAAGAGAAGGACGGTTCATTAGGAAGAGAGAGGGAGGGAAAGAGAGAGAGGAAGGAGAAGAAGAACAGTCCATTAGGAAGAGAGAGGGAGGGGAAGAGAGAGGGGAAGGAGAAGAAGGACGATCCATTAGGAAGAGAGAGGGAGGGGAAGAGAGAGAGGAAGGAGAAGAAGGACGGTCCATTAGGAAGAGAGAGGGAGGGGAAGAGAGAGAGGAAGGAGAAGAAGGACGGTCCATTAGAAAGAGAGAGGGAGGGAAAGAGAGAGGAAGGAGAAGAAGGACGGTCCATTTGAAAGAGAGAGGAGGGGAAGAGAGAGAGGAAGGAGAAGAAGGACGGTCCATTAGAAAGAGAGAGGGAGGGGAAGAGAGAGAGGAAGGAGAAGAAGGACGGTCCATTAGAAAGAGAGAGGGAGGGAAAGAGAGAGAGGAAGGAGAAGAAGGACGGTCCATTAGAAAGAGAGAGGGAGGGGAAGAGAGAGAGGAAGGAGAAGAAGGACGGTCCATTAGAAAGAGAGAGGGAGGGGAAGAGAGAGAGGAAGGAGAAGAAGGACGGTCCATTAGAAAGAGAGAGGGAGGGAAAGAGAGAGAGGAAGGAGAAGAAGGACAGTCCATTAGGAAGAGAGGGGAGGGGAGAGAGAGAGGAAGGAGAAGAAGGACGGTCCATTAGGAAGAGAGAGGGAGGGGAAGAGAGAGAGGAAGGAGAAGAAGGACGGTCCATTAGAAAGAGAGAGGGAGGGGAAGAGAGAGAGGAAGGAGGAGAAGGAAGTGAAGGACAGTCCATTAGAAAGAGAGAGGGAGGGGAAGAGAGAGAGGAAGGAGGAGAAGGAAGAGAAGGACGGTTCATTAGAAAGAGAGAGGGAGGGGAAGAGAGAGAGGAAGGAGAAGAAGGAAGAGAAGGACGGTTCATTAGGAAGAGAGAGGGAGGGGAAGAAGGACAGTCCATTAGAAAGAGAGAGGGAGGGAAAGAGAGAGAGGAAGGATGAGAAGGAAGAGAAGGAGGGTTCATTAGAAAGAGAGAGGAGGGGAAGAAAGACAGTCCATTAGAAAGAGAGAGGGAGGGGAAGAGAGAGAGAAGGAGAAGAAGGACAGTCCATTAGAAAGAGAGAGGGAGGGGAAGAGAGAGAGGAAGGAGAAGAAGGACAGTCCATTAGAAAGAGAGAGGGAGGGGAAGAGAGAGAGGAAGGAGAGAAGGACGGTTCATTAGAAAGAGAGAGGGAGGGGAAGAGAGTGAGGAAGGAGGAGAAGGAAGTGAAGAACGGTCCATTAGGAAGAGAGAGGGAGGGAAAGAGAGAGAGGAAGGATGAGGAGGAGGAAGAGAAGGACGGTCCATTAGAAAGAGAGAGGGAGGGAAAGAGAGAGAGGAAGGAGGAGAAGGAAGAGAAGGACGGTTCATTAGAAAGAGAGAGGGAGGGGAAGAGTTAGAGGAAGGAGTAGAAGGACGGTCCATTAGGAAGAGAGAGGGAGGGAAAGAGAGAGAGGAAGGATGAGAAGGAAGAGAAGAACGGTTCATTAGAAAGAGAGAGGGAGGGGAAGAGAGAGAGGAAGGAGAAGAAGTACGGTCCATTAGAAAGAGAGAGGGAGGGAAATAGAGAGAGGAAGGATGAGAAGGAAGAGAAGGACGGTTCATTAGAAAGAGAGAGGGAGGGGAAGAGAGAGAGGAAGGAGAAGAAGGACGGTCCATTAGAAAGAGAGAGGGAGGGAAAGAGAGAGAGGAAGGATGAGAAGGAAGAGAAGGACGGTTCATTAGAAAGAGAGAGGGAGGGGAAGAGTTAGAGGAAGGATGAGAAGGAAGAGAAGGACAGTCCATTAGGAAGAGAGAGGGAGGGAAAGAGAGAGAGGAAGGAGAAGAAGGAAGAGAAGGACGGTTCATTAGGAAGAGAGAGGGAGGGGAAGAGTTAGAGGAAGGATGAGAAGGAAGAGAAGGACGGTTCATTAGAAAGAGAGAGGGAGGGGAAGAGAGACAGGAAGGAGAAGAAGGAAGAGAAGGACGGTCCATTAGGAAGAGAGAGGGAAGGAAAGAGGGAAGAGAAGAAGTAAGAGAAGGACAGTCCATTAGGAAGAGAGAGGAGGGAAAGAGAGAGAGGAAGGATGAGAAGGAAGAGAAGGACAGTTCATTAGAAAGAGAGAGGGAGGGGAAGAGTTAGAGGAAGGATGAGAAGGAAGAGAAGGACGGTTCATTAGAAAGAGAGAGGGAGGGGAAGAGAGAGAGGAAGGAGAAGAAGGAAGAGAAGGACGGTCCATTAGGAAGAGAGAGGGAGGGGAAGAGAGAGAGGAAGGAGAAGAAGGACGGTCCATTAGAAAGAGAGAGGGAGGGAAAGAGAGAGAGGAAGGAGAAGAAGGACGGTCCATTAGAAAGAGAGAGGGAGGGAAAGAGGGAAGAGAAGAAGTAAGAGAAGGACGGTTCATTAGGAAGAGAGAGGGAGGGAAAGAGAGAGAGGAAGGAGAAGAAGAACAGTCCATTAGGAAGAGAGAGGAGGGAGGAAGAGAGAGGGGAAGGAGAAGAAGGACGATCCATTAGGAAGAGAGAGGGAGGGGAAGAGAGAGAGGAAGGAGAAGAAGGACGGTCCATTAGGAAGAGAGAGGGAGGGGAAGAGAGAGAGGAAGGAGAAGAAGGACGGTCCATTAGAAAGAGAGAGGGAGGGAAAGAGAGAGAGGAAGGAGAAGAAGGACGGTCCATTTGAAAGAGAGAGGGAGGGGAAGAGAGAGAGGAAGGAGAAGAAGGACGGTCCATTAGAAAGAGAGAGGGAGGGGAAGAGAGAGAGGAAGGAGAAGAAGGACGGTCCATTAGAAAGAGAGAGGGAGGAAAGAGAGAGAGGAAGGAGAAGAAGGACGGTCCATTAGAAAGAGAGAGGAGGAAGAGAGAGAGGAAGGAGAAGAAGGACGGTCCATTAGAAAGAGAGAGGGAGGGGAAGAGAGAGAGGAAGGAGAAGAAGGACGGTCCATTAGAAAGAGAGAGGGAAAAGAGAGAGAGGAAGGAGAAGAAGGACAGTCCATTAGGAAGAGAGGGGAGGAAGAGAGAGAGGAAGGAGAAGAAGGACGGTCCATTAGGAAGAGAGAGGGAGGGGAAGAGAGAGAGGAAGGAGAAGAAGGACGGTCCATTAGAAAGAGAGAGGGAGGGGAAGAGGAAGGAGGAGAGAAGGAAGTGAAGGACAGTCCATTAGAAAGAGAGAGGAGGAAGAGAGAGAGGAAGGAGGAGAAGGAAGAGAAGGACGGTTCATTAGAAAGAGAGAGGGAGGGGAAGAGAGAGAGGAAGGAGAAGAAGGAAGAGAAGGACGGTTCATTAGGAAGAGAGGGAGGGGAAGAAGGACAGTCCATTAGAAAGAGAGAGGGAGGGAAAGAGAGAGAGGAAGGATGAGAAGGAAGAGAAGGAGGGTTCATTAGAAAGAGAGAGGGAGGGGAAGAAAGACAGTCCATTAGAAAGAGAGAGGGAGGGGAAGAGAGAGAGGAAGGAGAAGAAGGACAGTCCATTAGAAAGAGAGAGGGAGGGGAAGAGAGAGAGGAAGGAGAAGAAGGACAGTCCATTAGAAAGAGAGAGGGAGGGGAAGAGAGAGAGGAAGGAGAGAAGGACGGTTCATTAGAAAGAGAGAGGGAGGGGAAGAGAGTGAGGAAGGAGGAGAAGGAAGTGAAGAACGGTCCATTAGGAAGAGAGAGGGAGGGAAAGAGAGAGAGGAAGGATGAGGAGGAGGAAGAGAAGGACGGTCCATTAGAAAGAGAGAGGGAGGGAAAGAGAGAGAGGAAGGAGGAGAAGGAAGAGAAGGACGGTTCATTAGAAAGAGAGAGGGAGGGGAAGAGTTAGAGGAAGGAGTAGAAGGACGGTCCATTAGGAAGAGAGAGGAGGAAAGAGAGAGAGGAAGGATGAGAAGGAAGAGAAGAACGGTTCATTAGAAAGAGAGAGGGAGGGGAAGAGAGAGAGGAAGGAGAAGAAGTACGGTCCATTAGAAAGAGAGAGGGAGGGAAATAGAGAGAGGAAGGATGAGAAGGAAGAGAAGGACGGTTCATTAGAAAGAGAGAGGGAGGGAAGAGAGAGAGGAAGGAGAAGAAGGACGGTCCATTAGAAAGAGAGGGAGGGAAAGAGAGAGAGGAAGGATGAGAAGGAAGAGAAGGACGGTTCATTAGAAAGAGAGAGGGAGGGGAAGAGTTAGAGGAAGGATGAGAAGGAAGAGAAGGACAGTCCATTAGGAAGAGAGAGGGAGGAAAGAGAGAGAGAAGGAAGGAGAAGAAGGAAGAGAAGGACGGTTCATTAGGAAGAGAGAGGGAGGGGAAGAGTTAGAGGAAGGATGAGAAGGAAGAGAAGGACGGTTCATTAGAAAGAGAGAGGGAGGGGAAGAGAGACAGGAAGGAGAAGAAGGAAGAGAAGGACGGTCCATTAGGAAGAGAGAGGGAAGGAAAGAGGGAAGAGAAGAAGTAAGAGAAGGACAGTCCATTAGGAAGAGAGAGGGAGGGAAAGAGAGAGAGGAAGGATGAGAAGGAAGAGAAGGACAGTTCATTAGAAAGAGAGAGGGAGGGGAAGAGTTAGAGGAAGGATGAGAAGGAAGAGAAGGACGGTTCATTAGAAAGAGAGGGAGGGGAAGAGAGAGAGAAGGAGAAGAAGGAAGAGAAGGACGGTCCATTAGGAAGAGAGAGGGAGGGGAAGAGAGAGGAAGGAGAAGAAGGACGGTCCATTAGAAAGAGAGAGGGAGGGAAAGAGAGAGAGGAAGGAGAAGAAGGACGGTCCATTAGAAATAGAGAGGGAGGGAAAGAGGGAAGAGAAGAAGTAAGAGAAGGACGGTTCATTAGGAAGAGAGAGGGAGGGAAAGAGAGAGAGGAAGGAGAAGAAGGACAGTCCATTAGGAAGAGAGAGGAGGGAAGAGAGAGGGAAGGAGAAGAAGGACGATCCATTAGGAAGAGAGAGGGAGGGGAAGAGAGAGAGGAAGGAGAAGAAGGACGGTCCATTAGGAAGAGAGAGGGAGGGGAAGAGAGAGAGGAAGGAGAAGAAGGACGGTCCATTTGAAAGAGAGAGGGAGGGGAAGAGAGAGAGGAAGGAGAAGAAGGACGGTCCATTAGAAAGAGAGAGGGAGGGGAAGAGAGAGAGAGGAAGGAGAAGAAGGACGGTCCATTAGAAAGAGAGAGGGAGGGAAAGAGAGAGAGGAAGGAGAAGAAGGACGGTCCATTAGAAAGAGAGAGGGAGGGGAAGAGAGAGAGGAAGGAGAAGAAGGACGGTCCATAAGAAAGAGAGAGGGAGGGAAGAGAGAGAGGAAGGAGAAGAAGGACGGTCCATTAGAAAGAGAGAGGGATGGAAAGAGAGAGGGAAGGAGAAGAAGGACGGTCCATTAGAAAGAGAGAGGAGGGAAAGAGGGAAGAGAAGAAGTAAGAGAAGGACGGTTCATTAGGAAGAGAGGGAGGGAAAGAGAGAGAGGAAGGAGAAGAAGAACAGTCCATTAGGAAGAGAGAGGGAGGGGAAGAGAGAGAGGAAGGATGAGAAGGAAGAGAAGAACGGTTCATTAGAAAGAGAGAGGGAGGGAAAGAGAGAGAGGAAGGAGAAGAAGGACGGTCCATTAGAAAGAGAGAGGGAGGGAAGAAGAGAGAGAGAAGGAGAAGAAGGACGGTCGGAAGAAAGAGAGAGGGAGGGGAAGAGAGAGAGGAAGGAGAAGAAGGACGGTCCATTAGAAAGAGAGAGGGAGGGAAAGAGAGAGAGGAAGGAGAAGAAGGACGGTCCATTAGAAAGAGAGAGGGAGGGGAAGAGAGAGAGGAAGGAGAAGAAGGACGGTCCATTAGAAAGAGAGAGGGAGGGGAAGAGAGAGAGGAAGGAGAAGAAGGACGGTCCATTAGAAAGAGAGAGGGAGGGAAAGAGAGAGAGGAAGGAGAAGAAGGACAGTCCATTAGGAAGAGAGGGGGAGGGGAAGAGAGAGAGGAAGGAGAAGAAGGACGGTCCATTAGGAAGAGAGAGGGAGGGGAAGAGAGAGAGGAAGGAGAAGAAGGACGGTCCATTAGAAAGAGAGAGGGAGGGGAAGAGAGAGAGGAAGGAGGAGAAGGAAGTGAAGGACAGTCCATTAGAAAGAGAGAGGGAGGGGAAGAGAGAGAGGAAGGAGGAGAAGGAAGAGAAGGACGGTTCATTAGAAAGAGAGAGGGAGGGGAAGAGAGAGAGGAAGGAGAAGAAGGAAGAGAAGGACGGTTCATTAGGAAGAGAGAGGGAGGGGAAGAAGGACAGTCCATTAGAAAGAGAGAGGGAGGGAAAGAGAGAGAGGAAGGATGAGAAGGAAGAGAAGGAGGGTTCATTAGAAAGAGAGAGGGAGGGGAAGAAAGACAGTCCATTAGAAAGAGAGAGGAGGGGAAGAGAGAGAGAAGGAGAAGAAGGACAGTCCATTAGAAAGAGAGAGGGAGGGGAAGAGAGAGAGGAAGGAGAAGAAGGACAGTCCATTAGAAAGAGAGAGGGAGGGAAGAGAGAGAGGAAGGAGAGAAGGACGGTTCATTAGAAAGAGAGAGGAGGGGAAGAGAGTGAGGAAGGAGGAGAAGGAAGTGAAGGACGGTCCATTAGGAAGAGAGAGGGAGGGAAAGAGAGAGAGAAGGATGAGGAGGAAGAGAAGGACGGTCCATTAGAAAGAGAGAGGGAGGGAAAGAGAGAGAGGAAGGAGGAGAAGGAAGAGAAGGACGGTTCATTAGAAAGAGAGAGGGAGGGGAAGAGTTAGAGGAAGGAGTAGAAGGACGGTCCATTAGGAAGAGAGAGGGAGGGAAAGAGAGAGAGGAAGGATGAGAAGGAAGAGAAGAACGGTTCATTAGAAAGAGAGAGGGAGGGAAGAGAGAGAGAAGGAGAAGAAGTACGGTCCATTAGAAAGAGAGAGGGAGGGAAATAGAGAGAGGAAGGATGAGAAGGAAGAGAAGGACGGTTCATTAGAAAGAGAGAGGGAGGGGAAGAGAGAGAGAAGGAGAAGAAGGACGGTCCATTAGAAAGAGAGAGGGAGGAAAGAGAGAGAGGAAGGATGAGAAGGAAGAGAAGGACGGTTCATTAGAAAGAGAGAGGGAGGGGAAGAGTTAGAGGAAGGATGAGAAGGAAGAGAAGGACAGTCCATTAGGAAGAGAGAGGGAGGGAAAGAGAGAGAGGAAGGAGAAGAAGGAAGAGAAGGACGGTTCATTAGGAAGAGAGAGGGAGGGGAAGAGTTAGAGGAAGGATGAGAAGGAAGAGAAGGACGGTTCATTAGAAAGAGAGAGGGAGGGGAAGAGAGACAGGAAGGAGAAGAAGGAAGAGAAGGACGGTCCATTAGGAAGAGAGAGGGAAGGAAAGAGGGAAGAGAAGAAGTAAGAGAAGGACAGTCCATTAGGAAGAGAGAGGGAGGGAAAGAGAGAGAGGAAGGATGAGAAGGAAGAGAAGGACAGTTCATTAGAAAGAGAGAGGGAGGGGAAGAGTTAGAGGAAGGATGAGAAGGAAGAGAAGGACGGTTCATTAGAAAGAGAGAGGGAGGGGAAGAGAGAGAGGAAGGAGAAGAAGGAAGAGAAGGACGGTCCATTAGGAAGAGAGAGGGAGGGGAAGAGAGAGAGGAAGGAGAAGAAGGACGGTCCATTAGAAAGAGAGAGGGAGGGAAAGAGAGAGAGGAAGGAGAAGAAGGACGGTCCATTAGAAATAGAGAGGGAGGGAAAGAGGGAAGAGAAGAAGTAAGAGAAGGACGGTTCATTAGGAAGAGAGAGGGAGGGAAAGAGAGAGAGGAAGGAGAAGAAGGACAGTCCATTAGGAAGAGAGAGGAGGGGAAGAGAGAGGGAAGGAGAAGAAGGACGATCCATTAGGAAGAGAGAGGGAGGAAGAGAGAGAGGAAGGAGAAGGACGGTCCATTAGGAAGAGAGAGGGAGGGGAAGGGAGAGGAAGAGAAGAAGGACGGTCCATTTGAAAGAGAGAGGAAGAGAGAGAGAAGGAGAAGAAGACGGTCCATTAGAAAGAGAGAGGGAGGGGAAGAGAGAAGAAGGAGAAAGAAGGACGGTCCATTAGAAAGAGAGAGGGGAGGGAAAGAGAGAGAGAAGGAGAAGAAGGACGGTCCATTAGAAAGAGAGAGGGAGGGGAAGAGAGAGAAAGGAGAAGAAGGACGGTCCATAAGAAAGAGAGAGGGAGGGGAAGAGAGAGAGAAAGAGAAGAAGGACGGTCCATTAGAAAGAGAGAGGGATGGAAAGAGAGAGAGGAAGGAGAAGAAGGACGGTCCATTAGAAAGAGAGAGGGAGGGAAAGAGGGAAGAGAAGGAGAAGAAGGACGGTCCATTAGGAAGAGAGAGGGAGGGAAGAGAGAGAGAGGAAGGAGAAGAAGGACAGTCCATTAGGAAGAGAGAGGGAGGAAGAGAGAGGGGAAGGAGAAGAAGGACGGTCCATTAGGAAGAGAGGGGAGGGAAGAGAGAGAGGAAGGAGAAGAAGGAATTAGGAAGAGGGGAGGGGAAGAGAGAGAGGAAGGAGAAGAAGGACGGTCCATTAGAAAGAGAGGGAGGGAAGAGAGAGAGGAAGGAGGAAGGAAGTGAAGGACAGTCCATTAGAAAGAGAGAGGGAGGGGAAGAGAGAGAGGAAGGAAGAAGAGAAGAAGGACGGTTCCATTAAAGAGAGAGGGAGGGAAGAGAGGAGGAAGGAGAAGGAAGAGAAGGAGGTTCAGGAAGAGAGAGGGAGAAGAAGACAGTCCATTAGAAAGAGAGAAAGGAGGAAGAGAGAGAGAGAGGAGAGAGAAGGAAGATTAGAAAGAGAGAGAGAAGAGAGGAAGGAGAAGAAGGACAGTCCATTAGAAGAGAGGGAGGAAGGAGGAGGAAGGAGAAGAAGGACAGTCCATTAGAAAGAGAGAGGGAGGGAAAGAGAGAGGAAGGAGAAGAAGGACGGTCCATTAGAAAGAGAGAGGGGAGGGAAAGAGAGAGAGGAAGGAGAGAAGGACGGTTCATTAGGAAAGAGAAGAGAGGGAAGGAGAAAGAAGGACGGTCCATTAGAAAGAGAGGGAGGGAAAGAGAGAAGGAAGGAGAAGAAGGACGGTCCATTAGAAAGAGAGAGGGAGGGAAAGAGAGAGAGGAAGGAGAAGAAGAGAAGGACGGTTCATTAGAAAGAGAGGGAGGGGAAGAGTTAGAGGAAGGATGAGGAAGGTCCATTAGGAGAGGAAGGGGAAAGAGAGAGAGGAAGGAGAAAGAAGGACGGTCCATTAGGAAGAGGGAGGGAAGAGAGAGGGAAGAGAAGAAGGAATTAGAAGAGTCCATTAGGAAAGAGAGAGGGAGAGGAAATGGAGAGAGGGAAGGAGAAGAAGGAAGGACGGTCCATTAGAAAGAGAGAGGGAGGGAAGAGAGAGGAAGGAAGAAGAAGGACGGTCCATTAGAAAGAGAGAGGAGGGAAAGAGAGAGAGGAGTTCATTAGAAAGAGAGAGGGAGGGGAAGAGAGAGGAAGGATGAGAAGAAGGGACGGTCCATTAGAAAGAGAGGGAGGGAAGGAGAGAGAGAAGAGAAGAAGGAGAAGAAGGAAGAGAAGAGAAGGTCCATTAGGAAGAGAGAGGGAGGGAGAAGAGGAAGGAGAAGAAGGACGGTCCATTTGAAAGAGAGAGAGAGGAAGGAGAAGGGAGGTCCATTAGAAAGAAGAGAGGAAGAGAGGAAGAATTAGGAAGGGAAGAAGGACGGTCCATTAGAAAGAGAGAGGGAGGGGAAGAGAGAGAGGAAGGAGAAGAAGGACGGTCCATTAGAAAGAGAGAGGGAGGGAAAGAGAGAGGGAAGGAGAAGAAGAAAGGGAGACGGTCCATTAGAAAGAGAGAGGGAGGGGAAGAGAAAGAGAGGGAGGAAGGAGAAGAAGGACGGTCCATTAGAAAGAGAGAGGGAGGGGAGAAGAGAGAAGAGGAAGAAGAAGGACGGTCCATTAGAAGAGAGAGGGAGGAGAGAGAGAGGAAGGAGAAGAAGGACGGTCCATTAGAAAGAGAGAGGAGGGAAAGAGAGAGGAAGGAGAAGAAGGACGGTCCATTAGAAGTCCAGAAAGAGAGGGAGGGAGAGAGAAGGAGAAGAAGGACGGTCCAAGAAGGAAAGAGAGAGGGAGGGAAAGAGAGAGAGGAAGGAGAAGAAGGACAGTCCATTAGAAAGAGAGGGAGGGAGAGAGGAAGGAGAAGAAGGACGGTCCATTAGAAAGAGAGAGGAGGGAAGAGAAGAGAGAGAGGAAGGAGAAGAAGGACGGTCCATTAGAAAGAGAGAGGGAGGGGAAGAGAGAGAGGAAGGAGAAGAAGGACGGTCCATTAGAAAGAGAGAGGGGAGGGGAAGGAGAGAGAGGAAGGAGAAGAAGGACGGTCCATTAGAAAGAGAGAGGGAGGGAAGAGAGAGAGGAAGGAGAAGAAGGACGGTCCATTAGAAAGAGAGAGGGAGGGAAGAGAGAGAGGAAGGAGAAGAAGGACGGTCCATTAGAAAGAGAGAGGGAGGGGAAGAGAGAGAGGAAGGAGAAGAAGGACGGTCCATTAGAAAGAAAGAGAGGAGAGGGAAAGAGAGAGAGGAAGGAGAAGAAGGACGGTCCATTAGAAAGAGAGAGGGAGGGAAAGAGAGAGAGGAAGGAGAAGAAGGACGGTCCATTAGAAAGAGAGGGGAGGGAAGAGAGAGAGGAAGGAGAAGAAGGACGGTCCATTAGAAAGAGAGAGGGAGGGAAGAGGAGAGGAAGGAGAAGAAGGACAGTCCATTAGGAAAGAGAGAGGGAAAGAGAAGGAAGGAGAAGAAGGACGGTCCATTAGGAAGAGAGGGGGAGGAAAGAGAGAGAGGAAGGAGAAGAAGGACGATTAGGAAGAGGAGGGAAAGAAGAAGAAAGGAGAAGTCCATTAGAAAGAGAGAGGGAGGGAAAGATTAGAGAGAGGAAGGAGAAGAAGGAGAGGAAGGAGAAGAAGGACGGTCCATTAGAAAGAGAGGGAGGGAAAGAGGAGGGAAGGAAAGAAGGATGGTCCATTAGAGAGAGGGAGGAAGGAGAAGAAGGACGGTCCATTAGAAAGAGAGAGGGAGGGAAAGAGAGAGAGGAAGGAGATGAAGGACGGTCCATTAGAAAGAGAGAGGGAGGGAAAGAGAGAGAGGAAGGAGAAGAAGGATGGTCCATTAGAAAGAGAGAGGGAGGGAAAGAGAGAGAGGAAGGAGAAGAAGGACGGTCCATTAGGAAGAGAGAGTGAGGGAAAGAGAGAGAGGAAGGAGAAGAAGGACGGTTAATTAGAAAGAGAGAGGGAGGGAAAGAAAGGGAGGAAGGAGGAGAAGGAAGTGAGGGATAGGCCCATTAGAGAGAGAGAGAGAAGATGACAGTTATAAGTCAGTAGAAGGCTGACTGGCTCATCAGCTGTCATTAGCATTGGGCCATAATTCAAAGAAGAGACATCTTAAGCTGTAAATTCTCCATCACCAGATCTCTAATCCCGTCTCTCGGGTACCTCCTCCAGAAAGATGTGTCCTAATTGTCTACCCTAATACTTATTATACCTATCCAACGCCTTCAGAAATAAAGGGAGCGGATAGGGCGCAGAGGATAGGGGTTGATTTAAGTGTGTTTCTTACCCAGGCGGAGACGCACCGTCCGCAGGCGGTGATCTTGAAGTCTCCGTACAGGTCCCTGATGGCGCCGGTGGTGAAGAAGCCCTCCACCATCAGCAGGATGCCGTAGACGAAGAATGCCGCCGCCACGCCGTAGATGACATACTTCAAGATGTCAATCCTGCGGAGGAAGACAGAGAGACAGGAGCAGAGCGATGGGATCACTCAGTTGGTATGGCTAGCACACCAAGACTAGCGATTTCATTCCCAGGAACCATAGAATTAGGAATTAGAATACTAATGAAATATTCATTTAATAGGATCTCTATGACAGGAACTTACAAAGATCCAATTTTGGAATCAAAACATTGCTAAACAATACAGGTGTGTGCATTGAGTGTGCAGACCATTTAGTACAGTACTTCACTGTTACATGTTTTTTAGGCCCAGCAGCCCCATTTGTAGTCCAAGTGCATTGGACTACAAATTATATTACTTCCAGCAGTGACAGACAGTATTCTGACTGTATACTGCAGTCAGTTTGCTTCCACAGTCATTCTGCATTTTTCCCTTGCTTGGACTAGTGGATAAGCTCTCATTTAGCCAATGACTGTGTGTTTCATTCTGTAGGGTAAAGTTAGGGTTATCACCATACCTCCAGGTTAGGAAAAGATTTAGGAGATAGTATTAGACAAACACAATGGGTTGATTTCACAAGCTTTCCTCTGATAAAGATGATGTTATAGCGGTGTAAAGTGTATTTTTTTGTACCCTCAATCTGAAGTGAATTTCACACCTAGTACAGCACACATCAGTATAGAAAGCCCAGTTACATCAGTCTAGAAAGCCCAGTAACATCAGTATAAAAAGCCCAGTTACATCAGTATAGAAAGCCCAGTTACATCAGTATAGAAAGCCCAGTTACATCAGTATAGAAAGCCCAGTTACATCAGTATAGAAAGCCTAGTTACATCAGTATAAAAAGCCCAGTTACATCAGTATAGAAAGCCCAGTTACATCAGTATAAAAAGCCCAGTTAAATCAGTATAGAAAGCCCAGTTACATCAGTATAAAAAGCCCAGTTATATCAGTAAAAAAAGCCCAGTTAAATCAGTATAGAAAGCCCAGTTACATCAGTTAGGCCAGGTCTACTGCTCATGTCACAATCTCCCGCCATTTCCAACATCTAGTAGAAGCACACACACACTTGCATTCACTAGCACAAACCCCCTCCCTCCCTCTCGGCAGGTGGAGTTCCGGTGAGCAGGTGCGCCCGGGACAACCCAGAGTGATTTCAGAGGGCTTAAATCCCCCAACGGCCCCGTGCCAAGACATCACGCAGACGTACAAACACATACACACACACACAGGATATTGGAATCCACACAGGAATGGAAAAATGGATCTCCGTCAGTGTGCTGCGCCAGGGAAAAATCTCCCTCCCTCTCAGACACGCATTCATGATCAAACACCTGATAAATACACCTGCCAAGGCAGTAGCTGCTCTTCCTGGGGTCCAGCAAAATGAAAGCAGTTTATACCATTTTAAAAACATTACAATACATTTACAGATTTCACAACACACTGTGTACCCTCAGGCCCCTACTCCACCACTACCACATATCTACATTACAGAATCCATGTGTACGTGTGTGTATAGTGCGTATGTTATCGTGTGTGTGTGTGTGTATGTGTTTGTGTTGCTTCACAGTCCCCGCTGTTCCATAAGGTGCTTTTTATCTGTTTTTTTAAATCTAATTGTACTGCTTGCGTCAGTTACTTGATGTGGAATAGAGTTCCATGTAGCCATGGCTCTATGTATTACTGTGCACCTCCCATAGTCTGTTCTGGACTTGGGGACTGTGAGGAGACCTCTGGTGGCATGTCTTGTGGGGTATGCATGGGTGTCCGAGCTGTGTGACAGACCTTGGTGCATTCAACATCAATACCTCTTATAAATACAAGTAGTGATGAAGTCAATCGCTCTTCCACTTTGAGCCATGCATGTTATTAATATTAGCCCTCTGTGTACAGCCAGGGGCCAGCCGTGCTGCCCTGTTCTGAGCCAATTGCAATTTTCCTAAGTCCTTTTTTGTGGCACCTGATCACACGACTGAACAGTAGTCCAGGTGCGACAAAACTAGGGCCTGTAGGACCTGCCTTGTTGACAGTGTTGTTAAGAAGGCAGAGCAGCGCTTTATTATGGACAGACTTCTCCTCATCTTAGCTAATGTTGTATCAATATATTTTGACGGTTTACAATCCAGGGTTACTCCAAGCAGTTTAATCATCTCAACTTGCTCAATTCCCACATCATCTATTACAATATTTAGTTGAAGTTTAGGGTTTAGTGAATGATTTGTCCCAAATACAATGCTTTTAGTTTAAGAAATAATTAGAACTAACTTATTCCTTGCCACCCACTCTGACACTAACACTTAACAAAGAGTTGCAGTCATTTCAGTCACTGTATAGTGAGACTCACCCGCGCTTCAACAGTTCAGTACTGTTGTGTACTGTTATACTGTTATACTGTTATACTGTTATACTGTTATACTGTTGTGTACTGTTATACTGTTATACTGTTGTGTACTGTTATACTGTTATACTGTTATTCAGTACTGTTATACTGTTGTGTACTGTTATACTGTTATACTGTTATTCAGTACTGTTATACTGTTGTGTACTGTTATACTGTTATACTGTTATTCAGTACTGTTATACTGTTGTGTACTGTTATACTGTTATTCAGTACTGTTATACTGCTGTGTACTGTTATACTTTTATACTGTTATTCAGTACTGTTATACTGTTGTGTACTGTTATACTGTTATACTGTTATTCAGTACTGTTAAACTGCTGTGTACTGTTATATTGTTATACTGTTATTCAGTACTGTTATACTGTTATACTGTTATACTGTTATTCAGTACTGTTATACTGCTGTGTACTGTTATACTGTTATACTGTTATTCAGTACTGTTATACTGTTGTGTATTGAGATAAGGGAGGGGAGAGTAAGGATAGTTGCACTTGATCACATTTGAAATACTCCTCTTGTTGGGCATACGTATAGATAGTGAGTAATCGTGTAGGTGTAAGGGAGATTTGCCGACCTCAATCTACACATACAGGACAGCTGTGCACCACCAATGGTTAAACACTTCAGAAGAAAGAAAGAGAAGGAAATGTTCCGTTAAGTAACTGTGACTCACTTCAAGTAGAAATCACCAGGGACTGCTACATGGGACATGAACATTTTACTATCTAGGGAGACCGAGGATACGGCGTCTCGATAAGGTCTTAACTAGGTGTGCCAGTCATAGCACAGGTGAGATTGGAACCATTCCCTTTACAGGTACTGAAGCTTTCAAAATAGAGCACTTTTTTGTGTGTGAGGACACACAGACTGTTGTTTTAACCACACTAACAAGGCTAGTTCCTCCAGGGGTCGAAGCAGACAAGGAGTAGGAAGAAGTGAAAATTCCAAGGCAACTTCTCCTCATTGAGTTTCAACACATCTCCAGGCTGCATGTAGGTGTTTTGACAAACCAGGGGGGGACACTGTGACACCCCTCCCACGCAAACACACCCACACTCACATGGTTAAGACGTCCAGGGTTTCCACGGGAGCTCGGACCACCTCGAAGTAGTTCTGCAGGATGGTGGCGGTGCCAGAGAGGGCCTCGTGCCCGCAGCCGCAGAACAGCGCCACCCCAGCGTACAGAAGGATGGTGGCGAAGAGAGAGGCATAGGGGAGGACGCCCAGGCATTTGACGCAGCACTCAAAGCATCCTGCACAGAGACAGAGAGGGAAGAGGAGAACGTTTAGACTAAAGACGGTGGTAGAACATTAGATAGTCACAGGTGCTCTAGTCATGAAATACGGTACATGTCACACTCGATTCACGGCTCGACAGGAACTGAAATGGGTTTGACACCAGAACCAAAGGAAATAAAAGCACTGTAACAGCGAGGGAATCGTTGATTCAGAATCAGAAGATCATTAAATCAGCGTTTTTCATTTAACCTTTTATTTTATGACATATATTTTACTACACCAAATCCCACCGCATCTAATTTGAAACGCACAGGGATCAAATGATATCCCATCTATCATCCGATAACAACAAACCACATTTCTCCAGTTGACCGAGAGCCAATAAATCGCCTGTTGCCATCTCGGGAAGGAAGTTTAATGTCACTCCAGCCAATCATAATCGCTCCCCGGACAGATTTATGGGTTTAATACAAAGAGAGCTCACGGTATTGATCTGTGGATTGCGGATTGCGGCCCTGCAAATGGAATCCCTCCCTTCACCCAGGCTAGAGCAGCTGCTGGATGTATGACTAGTCGTAAACTCGGTGAGTGAGTGAGTGAGTGTGAGAGTTACAAAACAGAACACTGATAGCTAGAAGGAGAAGACAGTGAGAGAGGGATAGAAGGAGAGATGCAGTGTAATGGATAATACTGTGTCTGTGAGGGGGGTATGTTTTATTATCTCAGACTACAGGAAGTATCTGACCATCTCCGATGAAGGAAAAGCGTGTTTGTCATACTTGAGTGTAACGCTCCCATCTATCTTCAACTGGACTGGATAGGCGAGGTTCAGATATCGCTTATCAAACGAATCGGCAAACGTCCAATTGTAATATTGAACTCCTATTTTCCATAGCCTGGTCCCAGATCCATTCGTGCTCTTGCCAATGCCAACAACATTGCTGTTTGACATGACAGTGAATGAAAAGGAGTTGGCATGATAGCTCAAACAGACTGGCACTCAGGCTAGGTTTTCCTTGTTGTATTACTAATGTGCACTAGGTGACTACAGCACAAATCCCAGTTCTGTTCAGCCTCTACTGTACATTGGTGCCTCTGGATTTGCTTTAGTTAGAACACTTGGAAGGCATTTAAACTGCAGGGTCCCAGTTGTGTTGTGAATGAATAGCCCTCACACCTACGCTACACCTTGACATAACCTGAAAGCACTCCTGTCTATTTCTGTTATACCCCTCTCTGCGCATACAGTATGCTCTGGAGACCACCACTGCTACAGCCTGGAGAACGTGCGTAACCGCGCGCGTGCGTGCGTGTGTGTGTGTGTGTGTGTGTGTGTGTGTGTGTGTGTGTGTGTGTGTGCGTGCGTGCTTGTGCGTGCTTGTGCGTGTGTGTTATTCAGTTGACGTCAGGTGGTATTGAGTCTACCGTGAGCACAGGGCCAGATTTCAGCCAATAGGAAATCAGACTTAGTTCAGAATCCTCTGCACGTCTCTTTCACTGTCAGTCCTGCTTATTATCCCCTTTAAGGCACAAAGGCGTGTGTGTGTATGTGTGTGTGTGTGTGTATGTGTCAGTGCAGTCAGGCGAGAGACAGGAAAGACCGTCAACACACTCCCTATGTCTTCAGCATGCCAAGACTGACACAGGGAGAGAAGAAACTGACAAAATAATCTGAATCTATACTGTTTCATATCACCATCATCCCATCAGGCCATGCGGTATACTGATTTTAACGTATATTCTTGATGAATAAATATTGGTGAATAAATTACAGTGATAATAGTAAGCAAAGGATATATGATCATTTTACGGTACCCTCCTCTTTGTGCATTGAGGGAAGATTACTGTATCGTGCAGGGGTATGCAGCAAGATAAAACCAATCTCTGTGTCAAAAAAGTACAGGGTCACCTGTTTCTATTTGCCCAAATCCTAGTCATATTAGTAACTTTGATTAACAGTACAGGGTCACCTGTTTCTATTTGCCCAAATCCTA